>NC_057398.1:48372274-48507123 GCF_019320065.1 Cervus canadensis | reverse complement strand
CTGAATCAAGCAAGCCTAAGTCAATTGGTGCCATTTTCCCAACACTGCTCACTTCATGTCTCTGTGTCACATTTTAGTAACTTTCCCAAATATTTAAGACTTTTTCTTTCTATTTCTCATAATAATCTGTGATCAGTGATCTTTGATGATACTATTGCAAAAAGATTATAACTCCTTGAAGACTCAGATGATGGGTAGCATTTTTGAGCAGTAAGATTTTTTTTAATTGATCTATATATATTTTTAGATGTCATGCTATTGCACACTTAATAAATTACAGTATAGTGTAAACACAACTTTTATGTGCACTGGAAAACCAAAAAAATTGTGTGACTCATGTTACTGCATTACTTTCTTTATTGTGATGGTTTGGAACTGAACCCACAGTATCTCTGAGGTATGCCTGGAGTTAACAATCCAACATTGTATATTCGAAGGTTGCTAGATTTTAAGTGTTCTCATTGAAGAAAAAAATTGTTTAACTCTGTGAAGTAATGGGTGTGAACTTCTGGTCATCATTTCTCAATAAATTATTCTGGTAATGATTTCTCAACAAATACATATATCAAATCATTATGCTATACATTTGAAACTATTTAATGTTATATGTCAATTCTATCTCAGTTTTTAAAAGACAGTTTTAAAAGACTGCAAGAATTGTGATAGTTGACCTTGAACTTCAAGCAATCTACTCGACAATGGAACATATCCAGGGAAACCACAAACCACTTTTAACACATTCGATCAGCCACAGCACTTTCTCCATACACTGCATAATTTTTTTTACTTTTCTTGAAATAATATGCACAGTATGCCAAAATGTTGCTTTTGCTTTTCCATCTCCAATATTAAAATGGTTATACAAAAATTCACCAATTTCTGATAAGTTTTTATAAATGCACGCTGAGATGACAGCTGTCACAAGGCAATGTAACAAAATTGTTTCAAATGAAGTTAAACACTATTAAGGGCTACTGCAATCATCTTTCAGAAAAAAACAAATGAAGCTTTGGCCAACCCAATAGAAAACACTTTGGCTGGTCTGTGTCCCTTGGAGCCTTGAAATTTTTGTCTAATTGCTGAAATTTAAAGACCTATCCCATGTTTTGTAAAATACACAAGTCCGTTACTGATGGGTACTAGCTAGTTGAAGATCTGTGGTGATCCCATGGTGATCAGTATCTTCCAAACTGACAAATCTTTTTTTGGTTCCCAGCTTTATTCCATTGGTTCTAAGATAGCATCTGAGTTACATTTCAAGTAAGTTGAATGATACTTATTAAGGTGGAATTCTTCAAAACCAGAATGTTAGATTTTAAAAGTACTGTGAAAAATCTGTGCTGAACATAATACCTGCAATTTTCTTTCCAGAAAGAGGTTTTTCATGATCTTGGCAGAGGAATTCTGGACAGTGCTTGGCAAGGCTATAATACTACTCTCTTGGCCTATGGGCAGACTGGCTCTGGAAAAAGCTATTCCATGATTGGGTTTGGTGCAAACAAGGGTATCATTCCAAATGTGTGCGAAGAGCTATTTCAAGCAATTGAGAACCGAGACAAAAATCAAGAATACCAGGTATGCATTATTCTAGAATCTCTTCTTTAAGGAAAAAAAATTTGTTTTCATTTTGGAAATTCCTTGCCTCCAGTGGAAGTTATCAGCATATCTACTTTAGGATAATGTTAATTTTCCATACCAAAATCCTTATATCATTACAAAATCAAATAAAATGTTGAATTTTTCTGGTTCTATGGAGGCAAACCCAGGAAAAGGTTTTTTAAAGGCACTTTGAGTGTCATAGAAGCAGGCATCTTAAGGTGTGTTCTCATCTTAATTTATTTTTATTTCTAAATTAAGAATATTATCTTGTTTCTTAATTGTCCTAACAATTGTCCTTACTTTCCCTAGAAGGTGAAATGCCTGTACACAGAAAACTATAGTACACTGATGAAAGAAACTGATGAAGACACAAATAAATGGAATTGCATCCCATGTTCATGAGTTGGAAGAATTAATATTATTTGAATGCCCATACTACTCAAATTTATCTACTGATTCAATACAATCCCTATCAAAAGTCTAATGGCAAATTTCACAGAAGTAGAATAATTCTAGAATTTGTATAGAACTGCAAAAGATCCCAAATAGTCAAAACAATCTTGAGAAAGAAGAACACAGCTGAAAGCATCATACTCCCTTGTTTAAAACTATACTACGAAAAAAAAAAAAAACTATACTACGAAACTATAATGATCAAAAAAATATGATACTATTTAAAATGGATAACCAAGAAGGACCTACTGTAAAGCACATGGAACTCTGCTCAATGTTATGTGGCATCCTGGATGGGAGGGGAGTTTGGGGAGAATGGATACATGTGTATGTACAACTGAGTCCCTCGCAGTTCACCTGAATCTGTCACCACATTATTAATCAGCTATACCCCAGTACAAAATAAAAAGGTTTTTAAAAAGTGAAAAATAATTACAGTATTCTTTAGTGTCAGATACTCACTTTTTCAAAAAGTGTTTTTTATGAAGTTTTCTGATTTTATCTTTTTCTTTCAGTGGTAGGCTTTTAAATAATTTCTCTGGAATTATATTTTCAAATATTTAGGAATTCATTAAATTTTTAAATTGAAAAAAATATGGTACTGGTACAAAAACAGACACAGAGATCAATAGAACAGAACTGAGAGCCCAGAAATCAACTCATACATATATGGATGATTATCAATTTATGACAAAGGAGTGAAGAACATGCAGTGAGAAAAGGAGAATCTGTTCAATAAACAGTGTTAGGAAAACTGGCTAGTCACGTGCAAAAGAATGAAACTAGACCACTATCTTATGTCATAGGGCTTCCCTGGCGGCTCAGATGGTAAAGAGTTTGCCTGTAATGCCAGAGACCCAGGTTCAGTCCCTGGGTCAGGAAGATCCCCTGGAGAAGGAAATGGCAACCCACTCCAGTATTCCTGCCTGGAAAATTCCATGGACAGAGGAGCCTGGCAGGCTACAGTCCATTGGGTTGCAAAGAGTCAGACGTGACTGAGTGACTAAAACTTCACTTCATCTTATACCATACACAAAATTAACTTAATATGTATTAAATACTTGAATGTAAGACTTGAAATCATTCAATTTCTAGAAGAAAGCATAGGCAGCAACTGCACTGAAATCAGTCTTAGCAATGTTTTTGTGGCTCTGACTCAAAAGTAAGGGAAAGAGAAGCAAACATAAACAAATGGGATCGATAAAATGAAAAACCTTTTGCACAGAGAAGGAAACCATCATTAAAATGAAAAGGCAGCCAATTGAATGGGAGAAGATATTTGCAAATCATACATCCAATAAGAGGTCAATTTTCAAAATATATAACGAACACATACAACTCAACAGCAAAAAAACAAACAACCCAATTTAAAAATGGGCAGAGGACCTGAATAAGCACTTATCCAAAGAATATATACAGATGACCAACAGGGATGTGAAAAGATGTTCAACATCACTAATTATTAGGGAAATGAAGCTCAAAACCACAATGAGATATTGTTACCAAAAGTGGGGTAACTGCTCGCTGCTCAAAAGCCAATATAGATGACTGCACAATTTTTTTTGTCTTTTATTTTCATGAAGTGAAGTGAAGTGAAAGTCACTTAGTCATGTCTGACTCTTTGTGACCCCATGGACTATACAGTCCTTGGAATTCTCCAGGCCATAATACTGCAGTGGGGAGCCCTTCCCTTCTCCAGGGGATCTTCCCAACCCAGGGATCAAACCCAGGTCTCCCACATTGCAGTTGATTCTTTACCAACTGAGCTATGAGGGAAGCCCGTTTATCTTCATACTAGTTTGTTTAATTGGTTGATCCACAGCTGTTATTATATATTTACCTTTACTAGTGGGATTTTTCGTTTCCTATAGATTCTTACTTGTTGTAGCCTTTTCTTTTTCCACTGAGAGAAGACCTATTAACATTGCTTTTAGGGTTGACTTAGTATTGATAAACTCTTAGTTTTTGCTTGTCTGGGAAGTTCTGGAAATGGAGGGGCTAGGGTCAGAGCCAGGTGTGAGCTGAGGCTTCTCCTCTCTCAGCGGCTGTCACTGCCCAGTAGGGAGCAGAAGCCTAGAGGGTTGGGTCCCAGACGGCTCCTGCGTTCTGTGTCTGTTCTTCCCCTCCCAGCACCAGCACCCTTACCCCCAGAGGGCAGCAGTGCTGAGACAAGAGGGGTGGAGTGGTTACTCAACTCTGGCTGGGTGTGGGGCTCCGCAGGGCAGTTGCAGGAAACTGACCAGAGTCCCAGGCAGTTTTAATCTGTCTTCTGTGCCTTGTTTCTGGGGTGAGCAAGTGTGGGCACATTCTCATGAGTGGAGTCTAGGTTGCTTACAGCCCGCTGTGGGTCCCACTGGTTTCCGGCCCCGCTAAGGCGGGGACTCATCCTACTGGTGACAGATCCTGGGCTGGGTTGCCCATTTTGTTTTCATACCTCTCACTCCCTTCAAGCCGGTGATCTCTCTCCTCTTCTGTGTCCCTCCCAGGGGAGCAGACCCCAAACTGATTCCTTCTCTTCCTTTCCTACCTAATTCTTTGTGGATCTCTTCCCACGCCTTGGTTGTGTAAGAGTCTTTCAGCCAGTTTCCAACTAAATTTTGGTGAGAATTGCTTCACATGTAGATATATTACTGATGTGTGAGTGGAGGGAAGTAAGCTTCATGTCCTCCTATTCTACCATTTTGACCTTCCCTCCCATTTGTTCATTTTAAACCTGTGATGCTCTCTGAAGCTACCTGGAAGTTCTTGGGAGGTGGGGTTTGACTGGCCAGACTCACCGAAGGGTGGCTAACGGACAAGCCAGCTTTTCCCAAGGAGGGTATAGTGGCGGCAAAGTGTCAGTATCTCAGAGCCTTTTCTCTAGACTAGTCACTCAGTTTCCTCCAGTCTTCTGTTTAGGAGGTAGGAGATTGGCTAACGTTGCTCCAAATGCATGGTAAGGTAAAGACCAATCTTTTTCTCTGCCTCTGTTCAGATTGGAGAGTGAACAATAAAGAAAAAGCTTTTTTTTTCTGTTCACGATCGAGACCAAAACACACACACACTTTTGAATCTGTTTTTGGTTTATATTAAGAACTTCCTCCACATCATTAAAATTATTTCAGAATCTCATATTGCATGTGAAATTGAGTTTCACTATTTTAATATTTAGCTTTTTCCTTTGTTGTACATTTATGTTGTTTCCATAGTCCTTTTTTTTTTTTTTCTTTCTCCCAAAGGTGACTGTTTCAAGAGAATCCTAATTTACTTTATGCTCTTCCCTATACAGGTTACATTCAGCATGCTGGAAATTTACAACGAACAGGTAACAGTGATTATATTTTCTGACAGACAATTCTGAGTGATTCTCTGCAGCTTAAAAAATGGCAGGGGCTCCCCCCCATCCATCCTACAGATAAAGTCAACACCCATTAGCCTGGCGTCGGCTATCCAGCCCTAACCTACCTCATTTTAGCCAGGTTCCCCTTCATCTTATGTCCTTCTATCTCTACACACTCCTTGAATCAGCCACATAGGACCTTTCTCCCTTTCCACAATACGTCCTTCCCTCCTACATCTATCCTTCCTCTGCCTGGAATACCCTTCTTGTTTCTCTGGTCTTAGAGAAACCACTGAACTTCGAGTCCAGTTCAAATGTCAGCTTATCTATAGATCCTAAAGCAGCTGGCTTCAGTATGGGGGTTGGCAAACTTTATCTTCAAAGTACAGACATAAAGTATTTTAGACTTTGAAGGCCTTAAAGTGTCTATCACAACTACTGTACTCTGCCCTCAGAGAGCAAAACTGGCCACAGCTGAAGTGTAAGTGAAGTATAAGTGTAGGTGAGCTGTGTACCAATACAACTTTGTTTATAGACACTGAGGCTTGAATTTCACATAATTTTCATATGTCACAAAATATTTTTCTTTTTATTTTTTTCAGCCATTTAGCAAATCTGATCATAGTTGGAATATGGTTTCAGATCCCAGCTCTCTCAGTTATTAGCTTTGTGACTTTGGACAATTACTTTATCTCAGAGCTCAGATTGCTTATTTATAAAGCAGAGAATTTAAAATAAGACACAACCGGGGACCTCCCTGGTGATCTAGTGGCTAAGACGCCACACTCCCAATGCAGGAGGCCAGGGTTTGATCTCTGATCAGGGAACTAGAGCCAACATGCCGCAACTAAAAATCCTGCATGCTGCAGTGAAGATCAAAGATCCCCCATGCTGCAAGTAAGACCCAGCACAGCTAGATAAATAAATATTGTTTAAAATAAATACAATAAACTAGACTGCACATTGAGACGTAGTGCTAAGCAAACACTCGGTGTTCAGAAAGTCCTTTTTCATTCTACCCTTTCCCTTTGCCCTTACACTATAAAATTTTATTTCCATATTTATATTTCCAGAACAAAGGATTACACCTTTCTATTTGCAATACTTAGTATAATTTGGTTTAGTTTGGTTTGGTTTAGTTTAATATAGTTTGGTTTAAAATGGATGCCCCTAAGTTTTGCTGCATGGATAAATTCACAAAGGTATCTTTAATTGTAAGTTTCTTAAGGGCAGTTTCATATCCTAAGATTTCTTATATAACTCCAAGCACTATCCAAAGTCTTACACTTAATCATTGCTAAATAAACATTGATGGAATAAATCTGTCCACGTTTTTCTCTTTATATTAAGGAGAGAAAATACCCATATGCTTCCATGAGTCATTTACTATTGTTGAAGGTTGATAGCAAATTCAAATGGGTTGTTATGCTAAAGTCACTGATTAAGTTTCTATTTCTTTCAAAGTGATGGGCCTGGAAGACAGTATGACTCCTTTATCATACCAAATAGGCAGCTTCACTTCGTTACCAAGTTCAGATGGAAGGAACAGGGAAATGGCATCACATTGTGGACCCCCGACTGATACCTATTAATGAAGATAATCTCTCTGGAATTTTGTTTTCTCATCTCTAAAATAAGGACATGGACATGCTTATAACCTCTTCATGTCTCACCAGCAAGGAGTCTGGTATTTTTCCAGTAGTACTTCAATAGTCAAAGTGAAGTTTATTAGATACTTTTAATGTTTCAGACATCACACTAGACTCTGAGGATGAATAAAACCTAAGACGTGATTTCTGCCATGGAGAAGCTTGGCGGGAGATTTTACATCCTCTCCAGACAGTAATAAAATATATCATGTATGCTGCATGAGTGGTAAAAAGTCACAGAAGAGAGAGCAACTAACACTACCTGTGAGTGTTGGTGCTGTTTGTAAACAGAGGAGTTAGACTGGGTCTTGAAAGATGCTATGAGTTTGGTGAGCCAGGAGGAGGAGGGTTGGGGGCATGATTAGTACCAGCAAGTCCAAGAACATGTGAAAGCACACGGCGTTTAAGGGAACAGTGAGGGCTCTAGGTAGCCAGAGTTAGAAGCATGCAGGGAGATGAGAATGGGGGAGCATCAGGAGATGGAGCTAAACATCAGTTGCCAGAAGGCAAAGGCCCTTTGGTACACAATGGAGCATCAGCGAAAGATTCTAAACAGGGAAATAAGAGAATCAGCCTTGGTTTTAGAAGATTTCTCTAGCAGCAGAGTGAAGTTGTATTTGAAGGAGCGCCAGATAGAGGCAGGGCTAGGAGAGTCCCATAGGGGCTGAAGTGAGTGAGGAGGGTCTCATGATAATCACTGACTCAATCTCCAGGTACAACCTGGAGAGTCCAGTGCCAGGAACTGCCCTCATCTCTGGGCCCTCACACTTGCATTCTATCCGGTTAAACCTACTTAGCTTTTTTTCTAATGAGCCCTATTCAGACATATCTTCAGCCTTAGATGCCACTTGTTAACAATTTATATCGCTCAGTGGAAGTTATAGAAAAGGCTTCCTAGCTAAGGCAGAAGTTGTCACCATTTCAATGTCTTCCTATCTCTAGCTCTTCTGTCTACTGTCCTAATTTTTCTTGCCTGAATTCAATCTGTGTGTGATCTTGCCTCTGTTGCAGGAAGGGGAACCCTTTCCTGGGCCAAGAGCGGGTTCTTATCTAGCCCTCAGAAAAGAATTATCTGAGAGATACATAGGACAAAGCAAAAGACATTACTGGGAAGGGGGCACCTGGGAGGAGGGCAGCGGGGTAAGGGGATCCAGGAGAACTGCTCTGCCACGTGGCTGGCAGTCTGGGGTGTTGTGGTGATGGGGTTAGTTTCTAGGTTGTCTCTGGCCAGTCATCTTGCTTGGCCCACAACTCAGGATCCTTCCTTGGAGCGTGAGCAACTCTCAGCTAAGATGGACTGCAGCATGAAGGATTCTGGGAGGTTAGTAAGACATATTATGGAGTGGTGTCTGCTCTCTCCTTTTGGCCCCTCCTGAATTCTCCCAGTTAGTTTTCTGCGCCAGCACTAAGTTCCTTATCAGGAGGGACCTCCTGGTGTGAGACAGCTCCTGCAAGTGGTTATCATTGTGTCTGGCCGAGGGCGGTGGTTTCTGTCAGTGGTTCCCGAGCAACTTGACTCTAGGACTTACAGCTACAGAATATTTGAGCTGGGAGAGATCTTAGAAATCATTTAGTCCATTCCCCTCCTCTTATGAGGAAAAAACTGGCAGTGTAGGAGACTCTCCAAAGCTCTCACAGTTAGGAGGCAGAACCAGAAGTAAGAACCCAGGTCAGATTCCCAGCCCAGACCTCACTGCATCATGTCACACCAACTCTCCTCTGCAGGGGCTCAGGCTCTAGCAGGCTCCCATAGCTCGACCTCCTGTGCCCGGGCAGAACTGGCTTTCTGGGGGGAAATGCAACATGGGCTTTCACCTGAGGCCACGGTCTAAGTGTGACATCACATAAATCTCCAATAATAATAATAATGAGATCCAAAGAATTATCTATATTCTTGTGTTAGGTTTGCCTATAGCAAATCCTGTTTGGGTTAGATAAGTTTCTTGGAAGTAGAGATTCAGAGTGGTGGCAGCATGATTTAACCTAGGCAGAACATTAGGTACTTTGAATGTTATGAACTTTTAATTAAGTTTCATTTATCACTGTTCTTAGAAAAGTAAGACTTCATTATTTAGTGATACAAAATTTGTGACAATTCAGAAAGAGATAATTTATTTTTATGTTATCCACAAAGGAGTTGCTAATCAACTGCAAGAGTTAACAAGGTTACTAGGAGCATATTTAGGTTAATAAGAAAACAATATTTTCAACCACAAATGCTTTAAAATCACCACTGGGGCTTCCCCAGTGGCTTAGATGGTAAAGAATCTGCCTGCAACACAGAAGACAAGATTTGATCCCTGGGTCAGAAAGATCCCCTGGATAAGGGGATGGCTACCCACTCCAGTATTCTTGCCTGGAGAATTCCATGAGCAAAGGAGTCTGGCAGGCTCCATGTGGTCACAAAGACTCAGACACGACTGAGCAACTAACAGTTTCACTTTCGTTTAAAGTCAGACAACTGTAGTTGCCAACTAAAAATTTTTTCAAGCTATAGAAGCAGTTCCCCCAATATCCTACATGCAATGTATTAAACATTTCTTCTTAACTTAGCTCCAGTTACACTGTTCTCTCCAGAAGCATTTCACTGGGTGCCTACTATGTGTCAGGAGCTATGTTAGGATTTATTAGTCAACTCCCACCCTCAGGGAGTTTGCAGTCTGGTTGAACTGCTCTTGTTGTTGTTTAGTCATTCAGTCATGTCCAATTCTGTGCGACCCCATGGACTGTAGCCCACCAGGCTCCTCTGTCCGTGGGTTTCTTACTTCTGGTTCTGCCTCCAAACTGTGAATACTGGAGTGGGTTGCCATTTCCAGGGGATCTTCCACACCCAGGGACTAAACCTGTGTCTCCTGCATTGGCAGGCAGATTCTTTACCATCTGAGTCACCCGGGAAGCCCTGAAGTGCTCTAGGTACTTGAAAATAATAAAACTGAATTCCTTAAAAAAAAAAAAAAAAAGCTTCTGATTTCACTAACTACAACAGTGTTGCAGGAAGGGGGACCCCTTCCAGGGCCCGAAACTGGGCTCTTGTCTAACACTTGGAAATGAATTGTCCGAGGAGACACATGCTGACAAAGCAAGAGATTTTATTGGGAAAGGGCACCCAGGTGGAGAGCAGTAGGTAAGGGAACCCAGGAGAACTGCTCTGCCACGTGGCTCGCAGTCTTGGGTTTTATGGTGATGGGATTAGTTTCCGGGTGGTCTTTGGCCAATCATTCTAATTCAGAGTCTTTCCTGGTGGCGCACGCATCGCTCAGCCAAGATGGATGCTAGCAAGAGGGATTCTGGGAAGTGGACGGACAGGTAGTGTCTCCTCTCGATCTTCCCCGAACTCTTCCGGCTGGTGGTGGCCTATTAGTTCCGTATTCCTTATCAGGATCTCCTGCCATAAAACAACTCATGCAAATAGTTACTATGGTGCCTGGCCAGGGTGGGCGGTTTCAATCAGTGTGCTTCCCCTAACAACTCCCCCCTGAGAGACTTCATACTCAAGATGCTTCTTGGGAATTGGGGCGGAGGTCTCCTTCTTCTGTAACTTCTTCCTGCTGTGCCTGGGCGTAGGCCTGCCTAGCAGAGCAGAAGTCTCCCTCTACCTGATCTAAGTTGGGGTGTTTCATATCTGAAACCAGCTTTTACTCTTGTAATAACAGCAACTTAGTTTGAAACTGTCAGCGCCTCTCAGAGGTAAAATAGACAGGGGCCAAACAGGAAACCTAACAGGATGGTCATCACTGGTCCCCAGAAACAGGAGGCACTGCTGGGATGATTGGCTGGTGGTCAAGCAACAGAGCTGTGTTCTAAGAATCTTATGTTTAGTCTGAAGTTACCATCTTTCACCTGGGTGGGGGCTCTAGTTCTGTAGAAGAACTCAAAAGACATTGTTATGCATTTTTTTTTTTTTTGAGTAGGAACCAGGACCCGTCTCAAGGCTGTACCACCATTTGATTGTTTCCCCTCTGTTTCTGTATTTTTTTCTTTCTCTGATTGGCAATTGTTTGAATCTACCCTTTGGAACTCAGGGAAGGTCAAGGAGGCTGAATAAAGCCTATATTTTACAGTCAGCAGATCTGTACTCCAGAGTTGCTACCCCGCAGAGTCCTGTTCAGTTTTATTTAGGGAACAGGGCAACTATGACTGTGATAACTTTTTGTCAAAATGGGGCATAGGACCACCTCAGCTTGGAGAAGAGACACTGAATTGGAAGTATTTCTGAGTTCCAAGTCTTAGATCTGAGCGTTGTATGATTAAAATCTCAATCCCTTGGTCTGCCATTTTGTTGTAACATACCCAGTTAGTAGTAGCTAGAGAAGGGATAACTGGAGTTTTAATAGACAAAGTAAATCTCTTTCTTTTAGAAGAATAGACCTGAAATCCAGTCTGGACCTGGCACTTCAGGGAGACTTGTAGCCAGGTGGCCAGTTGTCTAGTTTTATAAAAAGTAAGGTAGAAGTTACTAGCTTCCAGCAGACATTGTTTTGAGAATGGTGGCATCTAAGCCTGACACGACTCAGAAAACTCAAGTGTTTGGCAATACAATGTCTAATCTGAAATTACACCCATAGTAACACCTGGTTATTTCCCAGGATGTCTGAACCATAGCTGAGTACTCCATTTTGACTTTTAATTGTAAAATTTTTTCGTTAATAGCCAAAGCAGATGGCACCATTAATGATGTCAGTGTTTCTCTAGGTATGAGAAGATGCAAGAATTGGGACTCATAAAATCTCTTGAAAAGATCTAACTATCTGAAGGCCTGTTCTGCCAGTTTTTCCCAGAGCACGGAACACCTCATTCTTGATCTTCACCCTGAACTCCTTTCAGGGCCGTTGGAAGTCAGCAGTTGCAGTGGTCATGATAGAATCGCTGTAGATGTAGATGGCAAGTGTCAATCTTCAGTTGGCAAAGCCCCTTTTTGCTCACAAACTTGACCACGACTTTGAGGGGGGCATTTCATGACCATTTTATCCCATGGTGCTGAGAATGTCCATTCTCAGGTTTGGCAAAGATTTTGTCGACCGGCCTCTCAATGTGCTGTTACTGGATTAGGCCATAAAACAGTATCTAAAATTTTCTGGACCACCTGTCTTACTAGCCTCTTGGTCCAGGAAAACATTCCCTCTTGTTGCTTTTTCTCATATCTAGAGTTATACTGTCATCATCATCGATTTTATAAGGAACTATATATTATTCTATCAGAGGCCTCAGTCACACATTTGGCACTGTAAGAAATAGCAATTCTGCAAAACAGGTGAAATATAAAGAACATAGCCAGCAGTACTAGTAAAGTCACAAGTAACACTTAAGAGCTTCCATTAGATGTAGCCCAGCATATCCCAGGTCGTCTGTCTTAGTCTACTCTGTACGAATCTTTATCTTTCATGGAAATTATACATTGGCACCACCATTTATAAGGCACATAGCCCAGTTTTTTAGTGTTACTAGACTGATTATCTTTAGTATGATTTAATTGTTTTTAACACAGAGGAGACTTTAAACCTAAATTACCATAGCCTAGTGTTATCTATATAAATCTATCTCATAATTGTGGGAGATTTTTTTTTTTTTTTTGCTAAAACCTTTTTTGTTGCTCTGATTGAGCTTGAGGAATAGAAAAAGGCTCAAATTTATAGCCAGAGTCAGAGTAGGCATTATTAATTGGCCCAGTGAGGGGATCCCGTCTGGTAGTATCATAGTAACCTGAATATGACTATAATTTTTCCAAGTAAATTTCCTCAGGGCCAACCAGTTAGAATCTTGTAGTAGAGAAATTTACCAAGGTAACCCAGAGCTAGACACAGATAATTGGCCACAAACCCAACAATTGGATTGATTTTTAAAACTAGCATAGTATCAGGCCTATGATAGAAAAGCATTTGATTTATATACAAAGGTCTAAGAAGTCAAGAGAACACTATAAACGATCATACGAATCAGGTCCAGTATCTTGGACAAGCTGTCTACCTCTGATGTCGTTGTCTTCTCATCTTGGTGTACTGTAGTTTTTCTTGTTTGAGCATCATTTTAAGGTGAGATCAGGTCAGCTGTCTTCTCTATAGACCAGGAAGGGGCCTTTGGAAGTGGGAATTAATCTAAGAGTTAATTTCCCTTCAGTTTCATTGTGCATGAGCTAGTTAAGAGTACCTGACAAAAAGTCTTTCCATCCAGGTTGGAGACAGTCTCTTAAATTATGTCTTTTTCCAGTCCTGGTTGCAGGTCATGAGGCATCTGATCTTCGTCCAAAGATAGATTACTGAGATAAGCTTCAGAAACAAACTTAGGGTGTTCTTTAAGAATTCAATTAAATTTTGCATTAATATCACATAACAGCAAAGAACTATCCAAGAAATGAGTCTTACTACATGCAGACCTCCATGAACAAACTGGGATTTAACATTTTTTGAAATATCTTTTTCCCCAAAGTTACCCTCATTTTTATCAAATATAACCAAATTAAGGCTAGGTTTTTTTGCAAAATAGGTCTGTTTTTACTAATTTTGGTCTGATGATTTATATAACCATAATTGATTATAGACTTTTTATTTTGCTGAAACACTTATAGAATCTCAAACTGAACTTTTAATATAAAACAGGGCTGGGAAACTCACACCAAAGGCTTATCACAGATTTTGCCTAACAAATCTAGGTGAACTCTTTTCTTTTTAAGGTCTCAAAACTTCCTTGAGATTTTTATACCTGTTAGTGAGATAACCTTCCTAGCTCATTTGATAAACTTACTGGAAACCTAAGAGTTTCAAATTTCTGGAGGAGTCAGAGAGAGAGAAAATATAATTGTTTTGTTCATAACGTATAATTTTACCAAATTATTTTCATAATTAGTTTGAGAGGAATGTTTTCCTTACTCCTGGAAAACACAAGATTCAAACCTGTAATTTTTCAGATAGAAACCATAAAAATTATAAGCATATTCGCTGGTTCATTTAGTTCTTTGTTAACTTTTGTGAAGTCATCAGGTTTCTCATTAGAACACCAAGACATATCAAAATGTTAAGAACTCTATATAATTTCTAGGATATCTGTATTAGTAATTTTACCATACATTATAACGTGAGCAGATTTATTGCTCATTTGATAATCTTTTTCATGTAATTTAACCAACCAAATAAACAGTTTAATATCTCTCTTTGGGATGTTTCAGGGGCCCTCTGAAACACCCCAAAGTTAGCTAGATGTCAAAGAAACTTCAAAAGAATTCGATTCAGGAAGTTTTATCGAAAAGATCAATTAAAAGCTTTAGAACATTTGGTCAGATTCATTCAATGTTGATGGGTGTATCATTTAGCTTATTGATATGTCACAATGGGCGCAAATACCAAGGCTCAAGGTCTAGTGAAAGTCAGCTCCGCTATCTTGGACCTAATTGGCTCTAAGCAGTTTTCTTACAACCATGTCATTTTTAACAAAATCCACTTATCTAACTAATTGTAATCCAATTTTAGAAAATCCTGATCATGCATAACTCTTTTTAGTATTTTTTTCATACTTTTTTGCTGAAATCACTCTTCCTGCTTTCCTTTAGCAAGCAAGAGCTAACTTTTATATTAGCATTTTATAGATTGGTGAGCATAAATACCAGTGATAATTTCTAAAACCCTTGCTTTCTTAAAACATTTTAGGATGGCATCAAACATTATTCATTTATAGTCCCAAATCTGTTTAGTTTTTCTGTAAAAGGAAATCAGTGTTTAGTAGTAAATGTTTCAAAATCTTATTTCATTTGGAATAGACCTAATTATTTAATAGACTTCTAATACTTAGTTTAGCACAACCCTTAGAAATTCAAGTTACACCAATCTGGGGAGACTATTGTAGACAGATATTTTTAAAGAATAATTATTCTTAATAGAGTTTATATATAAACTCATACCTCATTTACATTTTTTAGAAGTTTTTTTCACTCGAGGTAATTTCTTTGTTGACAAACTTGTAATAGGTATAATATTTAACTTATATTAAACCTAGGTACAATGAAAATATTCCACTTGATGTTAATTATTCTAAGACATGTCTATATTAGATAGGTCAACAAAAAACATTAATATCAGGTATTTAATACTGAATATTTCCCAGTTCACCTGAACCTGGAATTTATTGTTTAATTTAGAATTATTTGATTTGTAAGCACTTACCTTTTTTTAAGCCAATTAAATAGAGCTCATTTACAAATTAACCTAAAAATATTACCCAGAGACAAAAACATACCAAGACATATTTAGACAGACACACTGCAAGATCTAGCTTCATTTTCTAAGTTTGGTCATGAATTAGATATTACAATTTAAATTTACTAGTTTATAAAAAAAGCTGAAATAAATAACATTTTTAAAGGCTTTTTTCTTTTTTTTCTCAGTCTCAGGAGTTAGAGATGGTCTAGATAAGTGTTCCTGATAGCCCTGGTCTCAAGGCACAGGGAAAGAAAATCAAGCTCTAACAAAATGGTGGCAGGTCTAAATGGTAGCCAAACAAAGCAAAATGGCCATCACAAATCACAACACAGAACAGACTTAAAACACACACATATAAACCTGGCAGTCCTCATCAGACACTCTCTTAAATACAAGAATACAGTCTCTCAGAACACCTTTTATAGAGACACAAAACTTCAGATGTCTTCAAAGATTTCAAAAGGAGGAAAGGAAGCCAGGTTGAAAGAAGGGGGAGGAGGCGGGAACGGGGGGCAAAAGGGGTGGCCTTACAGACGTCTCCTGCCACCTGCAGACACCCAGGCGTTACGGGACTTTTCCCTGGGCTTCCAGAAAAGGGAGGACTGGAACTCGGCCCTACCAGAAACCAGACCAGAAAATTCGAGTTCTCTGCCAAGAGGAGGTGATCAGTCTCCAATCCTCAGCTCAAGCTGAGGCCCTTCGACCAGATTCCTGTGTCCAGGACTGGGGGACTAGAAAAATGGGAAGGATAGGAAGGGCTAAGGAGAGGAAAGAGAGAGGGAAGGGGAGGGAGGTCAATAAAGTCTCTTGTTCCTTACCGGTTGGGGCACTCTGGCCAGTTGTCCGCGTCAGGAGGAGACCAGGGACAAAAGGGTCCCAGTTGTGGCAGCTGGGTCTGGTCCATTGGCAGGCAAGTTGGCCCCTGAGTACCCCAAGTGGTCAGGATGTCAGTCTCAGCGAAGAAGATGTCCCTTCGTGGTCGCCATTTGTTGCAGGAAGGGGGACCCCTTCCAGGGCCCGAAACTGGGCTCTTGTCTAACACTCGGAAATGAATTGTCCGAGGAGACACATGCTGACAAAGCAAGAGATTTTATTGGGAAAGGGCACCCAGGTGGAGAGCAGTAGGTAAGGGAACCCAGGAGAACTGCTCTGCCGCGTGGCTCGCAGTCTTGGGTTTTATGGTGATGGGATTAGTTTCCGGGTGGTCTTTGGCCAATCATTCTAATTCAGAGTCTTTCCTGGTGGCGCATGCATCGCTCAGCCAAGATGGATGCTAGCAAGAGGGATTCTGGGAAGTGGACGGACAGGTAGTGTCTCCTCTCGATCTTCCCCGAACTCTTCCGGCTGGTGGTGGCCTATTAGTTCCATATTCCTTATTAGGATCTCCTGCCATAAAACAACTCATGCAAATAGTTACTATGGTGCCTGGCCAGGGTGGGCGGTTTCAATCAGGGTGCTTCCCCTAACAACAGGTTTCTCTATTTTCTTACTTGTCATTTCTCTGTTTCTTACTTATCTAAGCTATGAGGCTGTCTGGTACCTACAGAGCTTTAACCTTTATTTATTCATCCAATATATGCTTACTGAACATGTAATATATTCAAGGAGCTATAGCAGTGAAGTAAACAAAACTCCGTGCCTTCCTGAAGTTTGCATTACTTGTTTTGCCACAGGTAAGAGATTTGCTATCCAGGACCAAGAAACCCGGAGGGCTAAAAGTAAGGGAGGACCAACAGCTGGGCTTTTATGTGGATGGTCTGAAGTCAGTGCCTTGTGAGAACTATGCCCAGATTGAAAGACTGATGGAACAAGGAGCAAAAATAAGGACCACAGCTCCGACCAGCATGAATGCCAGCAGCAGCCGGTCTCACATGGTCATCACCATTCAGTTCAAGCAGGTGAGATTCAACTGGATGCCAGTGTCCCCACCTCTCACCAAGGGGGTCTGGGGATGTGTTCCCAGTAGCATTATGGGCTGCTGAGTATTATGGAGTTTTTTTAGATTTGATATATGGATTAAGATAGCTATTTCCAAACATAGACTATAGGGTCAGAAGCATAGACTATAGGGTCAGAAGCAGGAGAAAGTAAGACACTTGTCTTTTCCTGCCTCCCTCCGACCACATCCATGCCCCACTCTGGCCTAAGTGATCTCATTACCGATAGAGGGTCACTAGTAAGGTGCCAGAAATGCCCATAGGGCTAAAGGCTGTTTTCCCTCAAGTAAATTACATACTTTGAGACACAGGTTTTGACCCCCAGTTTGATGAAATTGTAGAAATAGGAGAATGAGTCTCTGGTTTGTCATGGAGAATTCCTATTAACAGTCTTTCCGTGCATCACCAATATAATGATGGTCAGCTTTCGGATCCATGAGCCTAGAGGACAACCAGATACTGAAGTGTCTTTCTGAAATTTGAAAGTCCAAGATAAAGCCTTTGAAACCATATCATCCATGTAATGCTCCACTAGCTAGAATATTTGATAAGCTAAAGCACACTTTTCTCCTCCATTCTCCTTGGTTGGGAACGATGTAGGGAACGATGTAGGGACAATTTGATTCAGAAATGGTTATCATAAAGCCTGGGTAAGCAATTTTACCACCCCCTTCTCCTAAGCCACAGCACTAGTAATAGATAAAATAGTAATAAATGAAGATTGTCCTGTTCTAACCAGGATTGCTAGAAGAACACTAGACCATGTATGACTCCGTTTACCAGCTCTGAAGTTGTGGGAAATAATTTACCTTTCCTGAGTCACAGCTTCTTGTTCTGTAAAATGAGACAAATAGTTATCCTCGTAGAAATGTTGGGAAGTTTAAATATTACATTAAAAAATTTTTATTTATCTTGTTTTTGGCTGGGCTGGATCTTCATTGCTATGCAGGCTTTTCTCTAGTTGCAGTGAGCAGGGTCTACTCTCTAGTTGTTCTCATTGAGATGGCTTCTCTTGCTGTGGACCACGGGCTCTAGAGGACAGGCTCAATAGTTGAGGCACATGGGCTTAGTTGCCCCATGGCATGTAGGATCTTCCAGCACCAGGGTTTAAACCCATGTCTCCTGCATTGACATGTAGACTGTTTACCACTGAACCACCAGGGAAGACCAAGATACTACATTTTAAAGAACTCTGTAAACTTCCCTGGTGACTCAGATGGTAAAGAATCCACCTACCATGCAGGAGATCTGGATTCTATCCCTGGGTCAGGAAGATCCCCAGGAAAAGGGAATGGCTACCCAACTCTAGTATTCTTGCCTGGAGAATCCCATGGACAGAGGAGCCTGGCAGACTACAGTTCATGGGGTCACAAAGAGTTGGACAGAACTGAGCAACTAAGAACACAAGTAAACTTTTAATTATTATTCACTTGATTTTACAATGTGGGTAAGATGTTACATTGATAGACTTTATATGAATATAACATTCACTCCATATTCATAGACTTTGTATGTACTATATTTACAATGAATATAAAGTGTTACATTCATAGACTTTATAGATGGTTTTCTGTGCTATTTTTTAATTTTGAATTTTAGAGGTAGGAGACAAAATTAACTGGATAAAAACAAGCATACTCTGTTTATTGGTGTCAGTAGCAATATTAGCACGTAAAGAGCCTCTTGATGAAAGTGAAAGAGGAGAGTGAAAAAGTTGACTTAAAGCTCAACATTCAGAAAACTAAGATCATGGCATCTGGTCCCATCACTTCATGGCAAATAGATGGGGAAACAGTGGAAACGGTAGCTGACTTTATTTTCCTGGGCTCCAAAATCACTGCGGATGGTGACTGCAGCCATGAAATTAAAAGATGCTTACTCCTTGGAAAGAAAGTTATGACCAACCTGGACAGCATATTAAAAAGCATAGACATTACTTTGCCAACAAAGGTCCATCTAGTCAAGGCTATGGTTTTTCCAGTGGTCATGTATGGATGTGAGAGTTGGACTATAAAGAAAGCTGAGCACAGAAGAATTGATGCTTTTGAACTGTGAAGCTGGAGAAGACTCTTGAGAGTCCCTTAGACTACAAGGAGATCCAACCAGTCCATTCTAAAGGAGATCAGTCCTGGGTGTTCATTGGAAGGACTGATGTTGAAGCTGAAACTCCAATATTTTGGCCACCTGATGTGAAAAGCTGACTCATTTGAAAAGACCCTGATGCTGGGAAAGATTGAGGGCAGGAGGAGAAGGGGATGACAGAGCATGAGATGGATGCTGGATGGCATCACCGACTCGACGGACATGGGTTTGGGTGGACTCCAGGAATTGGTGATGGACAGGAAGGCCTGGCGTGCTGCGGTTCATGGGGTCGCAAAGAGTCAGACACGACTGAGCAACTGAACTGAACTGAGTGTATGCCAGGCATGATTAGAACCATTACATCTATTATACTTTATCCTCGTAACATCCCAATAATATGCTATCATCCTGATTTTACAACTGAGAAAAGTTAAATCATAGCTCAGAAAAGTTAAATCATTTGCTCACAATTGCAAGACAGCAAGACAACCTGTAGCATTCTTTCCCCTACATGACTACACCATCCTGAACAGTTACTTATTTTGCAAATTTCACAGTATCTTTAAAATATTTATTGATTGGGAAGTGGTTAGGGCTCTGCCCTTCCACTGAAGGGGGCATGTGTTCGATCCCTGTCAGAGAACTAAGATTCCATGTGCCACCTGATGTGGCCAGAAGAAAAAGCACTTAATGATTACAGAAATATTAGGACAATAGTTGGTATCTAATACATAACTGGAAATAACGTTACAGAAGGGAAGGGGCAACTGAGATGTTTGGACCTAATAATGTTATTGTAAAATGTCATTGTAAAGAGAATGACATTTTAACTTGCAAATTTTATTATATCTTTTTTGAGTGTGAAATACAATTCAAAAAATATTTCGGAATGTAAATGTAAAATAGATTGACTTCTCGTGTAGCCTGCTACGTCTCTAATAGCATTACTTGTGGTGCTTTCCTGCAGGTTTTCCTAGACAGAGACCTCACCAAACAGTCCAGTATTAACTTGGTAGATTTAGCTGGAAGTGAAAGACAGAAATCTTCAGGATCGGAAGGAGACAGACTGAGGGAAGGATCACGAGTTAACTTAAGTTTAACCAATTTAGGAAATGTCATCAGGTAAATAATCAGTGGGCAGGTACTTATTTGTGCCATAAAAATGACCTCAAATATCAAAATTTAGATTAATCATAACCCTTGGTTCATGACCAACTAGCATCATTGGTTTATTCCTGGTCCTCTCCTAGATTTTATTTTAAACTAATTAATTGCTTTTAGATGAAATAACAAACACTAATAAAACTACCACCAAATCCAAAAAACAGTTGGAAGTAATCACCATCTTGCTCCCCTTGGAGGTGACCATCATCTTGAATTTTATGTTTTATGTATGTCCCTCCCTCCCACTTTCTTCCTTTTCTCCCCTTCCTTTCTTCCCTCTTTCTTTCTTTTCTTATTTTATCACACGTGAATATTATATTCAGTAGCACTGATTTTTGAATTTTATAAAAAGGTAAAATATTATATTATTTTCTGGATCTTGTATTTTTAAAGTTATTTAGGTATAAATTACATTATAGTAAAGTGCACAAATCTTAAATGTTCAGCTCAATGGATTTTTATATATGTATATATCTATGTAATTAATAACTAGACTGAGATACAGACATTTCCAAAACCCAGAAAACCCCCTCATGCCTTCTCCTTGGCTTTTAATCCCAATGAAAGAAATTAACCTCTGTTATCAAAGATTTATTTTTGCCTAGCTGTATTGATTTTCATATAAATGCAATCATTTATATAAGATCATTGTCTTTTATATCTGGCTTCATTCACTAAGGATTGTTTCTATGGGACTTATCCATGACATTTTGCTTTAGCAATTATCAGTTCTTTTTCATTGTTATGGATTATTTTATTGTAGGAATATACCATTATTTGTCCATTCTTCTATTGATGGGCATTTAGTTTGTTTCCAGGTTTTAACCATTATGAATAAAGTTGTTACAAACATTCTTGCACATATAATTTGGGGAAAATAATTACTCATTTCTCTTAAGTATATACCCAGGAGTATAGTTTGTTTTTAGATTCAACATTATTAACAATATCCATCTATCTTACGTGTGGCTCTAGTTAATTTATTTTCTGTTCTTTTACTAAACATTGTGTCTATGAGATTCATCCATATTGTTATAGTAGCAGTTGTTACAGCATCCATGTTATTACTTCTTTTTCATTATTATGTAGTCATCCATTGTGGGAATATGCCACAATTTATTCCTTCATTCTCATGTTAATTGATGATTTGGTTGTTTCCAAGTTTTTCTCTTTTTTTTTGCTTTTACAAATAGTGCTACTATGAACATTCTCATAAAGTCACTGAGTATCAGTATACTAAAGGATTTTCTGATATCGACAGAACTGAAATTATTGTGCTTTATATATAAGGTGTGTGAATACCTAATTTTTCAAGATGGTGATAAATTGTTCTCCAAAGTTGTTGGTTCAGTTAATACTCCCAGTGGCAATGTATAACATATCCCAATAATCCACATCTTTTCTAAGGCTTGATGTTGTCAGATTTCTTGACATTTACCAATTAAATTGGCATAAACATACTTTGGGCTTCTGGGATAGCTCAGTTGGTAAAGAATCTGCCTGCAATGCAGGAGACCCTGGTTTGATTCCTGGGTTGGGAAAATCCCCTGGAGAAGAGATAGGCTACCCACTCCAGTATTCTTGGGCTTCCCTGGTGGCTCAGCTGGTAAAGAATTGGCTTGCAACGCGGGAGACCTGGGTTCAATCCCTGGGTTGGGAAGATCCCCTGGAGAAGGGAAACGCCTGGAGAATTCCGTGTACAGTCCATGGGGTTGTAAAGAGTAAGAGACGACTGAGCGACTTTCACTTTCAAACATACTTTACTATGATCGTGAGAGTCCTGGTTACTAGCAAGCTTGAACAACATTTGATTTCTTTTTTAGCAATATATTTTCTCTCAAAAATACCTGTGCTTATGTTTTCCCCTTTATTCTATTTATTTATTGTCTTTTTCATTGATCTGTAGATGTTTTAAACATATTTTTATTACTCTTCTCTCAGGTATATGTATCATAAGTATCTTCTCCCAGTTAGTAGATTGTGTTTTCACTTATTAAAAGATGTCTATTGATGAGCAGAAGTTATGGTGTATGTTTTGCATTTTTTCATTTTCTGTGTCTTGTTTAAGAAAATTTGTACTTAAACCCTATCTATCTGGAGTTGATTTCTGTGTATAGTGTAAAGTAGGCATCCTTTTCTGCCGGGGTCCAGCCCCAGCAGGATCCAGGGGAACCCTCAGGATGAACGGCATTGGCAAATGAGAGAGAGATAGTGAGACAAAGTTCGGGGGCTGAGTCTGGAGTTTATTTTTGCACGGCCCCTTTATACCCTTAACAACATCTTTTTGGGGGAAGTGCATATTGCTTACAGACAGGTCATCTCAAAACATTACAGCAACTTGACCTTCAACAGAAACAGGATGTCACCCACATGTGTTTCGTTCACAAGAGTCTTTCTTATCATTTGGCCTTCAGCCCTGCTAACATTTTATGGCTTGCACCTGGTGTGACTTAAGCAACTTCAGTAGCCGACCCTGTTTTTCTTATGATTAATCTATTTTCTTTCTAATAGGCGTTATCTCTATGGGAACTAGATAGGATTACATTTTTACAGAACAGAAATGCAAAGGATTGCAAAAACAGCAAATATAGCACAAAACAGGCTCTTAGTCTAAGAGTTAATTACCTGCAAGAAGTCACCAGCTAATCTCTATCTAAAGTATTTTCTATTAGGCACATTTGTGGCTATTATACACCCTGCGAAGGGGCCTATGCTTAATAGTTTGTTTTGTTAGCGTACAGTGCTTGGGATGTTTAGAACAATCATGAGCATTTTTTGCAATGAGAGCACACATTTATCAAACAAGCCAGAATGCCAGCAAAAGGGTTTGAACTGAAGCATTTCTTTCATCCCTGGCCCCTTCATAGGGCACCTGCGTCTAGGAGATTTATTAATTAGGGTTTTAAGTTGGTCCTCATTCAGTGAAAGAGGAGCAGGAGAGCTCTCGGCAGGCAACACAAGAATCTGCAGCAGGGCAAACAAGAACAACAGCAGAAAAGGGGGGAGGATACAGGGTGGGGTAGAGGCCGAGGCCAACCTGGAGGGTCCCTTATCCTAGACGGCCTTGCCTGTCAGGTTTTTTCCTCATGACCTCGTCATGGATGGGGTCCCAGACGGCCTTGCCTGTCCGGTATTTTCTTCATGACCTCGTCATGGGCAGGATCTCCCATAACGGCTCCCGGCACTTTTCATTACTTTTCCCTTACAGATTACCAATTTTTTTTTTTTTGGTCTCATTTGTTGAGTAGTCTGTCCTCTCCCCAGTGATCTTCTATGCTACCTCTGTCATGTGTCAAAATTCAACATTTTTTAAAAAAACTATTTCCTGGCTTTTTCATCTGTTCAGTGGTCAAAGTCTAAAAATAATAAATACTTCAACCTAATCCTGGATAATGGGCTTCTCAGGTGGTGCAGTGGTAAAGAATCCACCTGCCAGTGCAGAAGATGCCAGAGACACAGGTTCCATCCCTGGTCAGGAAGATCCCCTGGAGAAGGAAATGACAATCCGCTCCAGTATTCTTGCCTGGAGAATCCCATGGACAGTGAAGCCTGGTGGGCTACAGTCTATGGGGTTGTAAAGAGTTGGACACGACTGAGCAACTGAGCACACACATCCTTGGATAATATGAAGATCTCCATCTTACGTATGTCATTGTTGACATGTATTCTAATTCTATTCTTTAACCCCCAAATATTATTATTACTGTTTAATACAGTTAGTGTTTATTCACATTTATCTATTTTTAAAATTATTTTTATTCATTCCTTCTTAAACTTCAGAGCTGCTATATAAAGCAATTTCTTTCTGATCGGAATACTCTCTAGATCCCCCTTAATGACCATTTGCTGACAGCAAATTCAGTTTTTGTTTGGTTGAAATTTCTTATTTCAACTCATTTTTGAAAGATAGTTTTGCTGGGTATATAATTCTGCTGCTGCTAAGTTACGTCAGTCGTGTCCGACTCTGTGCGAACCCATAGATGGCAGCCCACCAGGCTCCTCTGTCCCTGGGATTCTCCAGGCAAGAACACTGGAGTGGGCTGCCATTTCCTTCTCCAATGCATGAAAGTAAAAAGTGAAAGTGAAGTCGCTCAGTCGTGTCCAACTCTTAGCGACCCCATGGACTGCAGGCTACCAGGCTCCTCCGTCCATGGCAGTTTCCAGGCAAGAGTACTGGAGTGGGTTGCCAGTGCCTTCTCTGATATAATTCTAGATAAGTAGTATTTTCTTTCAGCTTATTAATGATACCATTCTACTGTTTTCTGTTGTTTGCCTAATTGCTGTTCCACTGAAGACAATCTTTTTCCCTAACTGCTTTTAAGCTCTTCTTTTTTGGTGTTCTCTAATTTAATTCTGTTGCATTTTATTTATCCTGCTTGGAATTTCTTAGTCTCCATAGCTCTGATAGTGATTTTCATCAACACTCGAAAATTCTCAGTCATTATCTTTCACATATTGCTTCTGCACATTTTTTCTTCTCCTTTCTCTTCTGAAACTTCAATTACCCTGTTTGAATCTTCTTTTCCCGTCCTCCATGTCTCCTAACCTATCTTTCTGATTTTTCCTCTCTATGTCTCCAGGCTGCAATTTCTTTTGAACTCTCTAGTTCACTAATTCAATTATCACAGTGTCTACTGTTGAACTTATCCATAGGGTTTTTAATTTCAATTGCTGTATCTAATCCTTTCTAGATGATCATTTTGTTTCTTTTCTGAACCTGGTAGCTTAATTTTTTGGATTTCTTTTCTTTGTGATTATAATTTATCAGAGATGGGATTTCCTCCCTCCTCCCCACTCTTCAGTGCCTACACTGCTCCCTCTGAAGTACCCTGAGCGACGTTTACTTCTCATTCACTCTTGCTTGATTCTGTAGCCTCTCCGGTCCTAACTCTATGGGATCTTCCTAAGGCAATATGAGAGAAAGACCAGAACGGATTTAAATGTGCTCCCCATACCTGTCTCTACATTGCTAGCCTACCACCCTCTGCCTCAGGTCAAAACCCTTCTCTGTACACACACAAAAAGACCCTTCTCTGCAGGCTCTGGGTTTTCCTCCCAAGGTTTACTGTGTTAGTGCCCCAGATCTGGGCCTCCCTCTCTGTTATGGTTTCCCCGGGGTTGACCTTGGAGAGGGAGCCAGCTGCTCCTATCTTCAATACTCCAGTGTCCTTGTACAGAAGGTATCTCAGCTATTGGATGTTCCTTAGTGTCATGTCTGGTATACAGGGTTGACAAGGATATTTGAGGGGTGTTTCTGACTCACACACAAAGAGGCAGATTTCTTTTTGATATATTTAAAACTTTTTATTGTTTTATATTTTCTTTTCATTTAGTGCTCTGGCTGATGCAGCCATGGGGAAGAAAGTCCTCCATGTTCCCTACAGAGACTCTGTACTGACCAAACTGCTCCAGTCAGCTCTGGGTGGGAACAGCAGAACTACTCTGGTAAAGTGACTTTCCTACCACATTTTAGACTGTTTAGAGTCATGCAGATGTCATGATTGCTGTTGTTATTATCATTAAAGTTATTCTTCACAAGAATCTTGTCAGTTCTTGACAAGATTCTCAGTTTCAGCGCACTTACTGTGGAGCCTCATTTTCTTCCTTCCTAAAGTGAAGATAACGATATCACCTTGAAACTGTGGTTATGATGATTAAATGAAATATAATGAACACGCTTTAAAAGTTGCGAAGCTGGACAAAGATAAATGATTATTCATCAGGCCCTTATGCTCTGAATCATGGCCTCCAGGTCCATAGATTAGGAGTTGCCACATGGGCAGTCACATTCCCTCCTGTTCACGCTCAGTGATTCTGCCCACCTCCAGCCCATCAAAAAGTTTATTTTCTCATTTGAATTCTAGAACAGTTAAGCTGAAGTCAATACCAGATTTGAAACCATTTAACTGGGTACTCAGTAATGATTTATTTATTAGTCTCTGCAGTGCTACCATTCAACTGTCATTTAAATTCCTGAGGAAATCTGTTGGGGACTCAGTGCTGAGGGTTGTGTAGTACAGAGGCTAGCAGCACAGTTGTTCAAGTCAGGGCAGGTTCAGGTCCCAGCTCCACCACTTATGGGTGACCTTGGCACATTACTCTTATCTAAGCCTCAGTTTTCTGAGTTGTAAAGTTTAAACAAACCACAAGTTCCAAGATATTCCATGAATGTTAGCTGTGTAAAATCAACAATAGCAATGTGCTGTCTGTTTAGTCTCTCAGTCGTGTCTGACTTTCTGTGACCCCATGCACTGTAGCCCACCAGGCTCCTCTGTCCATGGAGATTCTCCAGGCAAGAGTACTGGAGTGGATTGCCTTGCCCTGCTTCAGGGGATCTTCCCAACCCAAGGATCAAACCCAGGTCTCGCGCATTGCAGAGGGATTCTTTACCATCTGAGCCACCAGGGAAGCCCAAGAATACTACAGTGGGTAGCCTATCCCTTCTCCAGGGGATCTTCCTGACCCAGGAATTGAACTGGGATCTCCTGCATTGTAGGTGGATTCTTTACCAACTGAGCGACCAGGGAAGCCCAACAATAGCTATATATGCTATATAAAAAACAAAATCTGAAAAGAATATTTGTTTACAGATAGCAGCAATAAGTCCAGCCGACATCTGCTATGAGGAAACTTTATCAACACTAAGATATGCTGAAAGGTACGATTATGAATACTTATTATCTATAGTGGTTCTAAGTTCTAAATCTGGCAAATTCTTCTAGTACCCTTAAATTTGATGAGCTGGTGTCTTGGGAAAGGGTCCAGAAAAAAGAAGAACAAAATGATTTGTGACAGAAGAGGGAGAGAAAAGAAAATAAGTAAGAGGAGACAGAAATAGGGGCTCAGGGCCCTCCTAGCCTGTCATTCTGTCACTGCAGTCCTGGATGGGGGAGGAGCCACAGGCTCTAATTCATGGGAAGAGCATTGATCCCACCCCTGAAGTGCTCAGTTCTCTGTCTCCCTGCATTTTTCTGTCAAATAGCATGGCCATTCATAGATTCTCCTTTTGTCCTATGGGTCACAGGTAGAGAATAGTGGCAGGCAGGGAATTTTTGTGCTAATGATAAAGATGAGCATGTAAGAGGCTCCCAAAGTTGGGAACCAGCCCTGGGCCCTGCCCCTTTCCCACTGTAGTTTCTCAAATCTCCAGGCCCCACAAAGCAGGTCAGAGGTGACTCCTCCCAGGGAGGGGCTGTCCACACACATTCCTGCCTTCCCACTTGGCCCAGGAAGCAAGCCCACTCCTGGCAGGTTAGTCCTAGCAGGAGGCTGTGGCCGAGCCGAGTTTCTGCTTTTCAAGGCAGGCAGAAGTCTGCTTCCCCTGACCCTTTTGGGAAAGTGAGGGTCTGGGGAGAGGGAGGCTCTAACCAGGAGTTGGAACCCCATGGTGTCACCACCCCTGCATCCCATTCAGCATGGCCAACATGGAGAGTCCCCCTCTGAAGCTTTCCCATCAGCTTCGTTCAGGAGCTTAGAATTCTCAGCCAGCTTTCCAGGTGACTGGAGCTGGCGTGTGAAACGAACCTGGTTCCTATTCCTGTCAGGTTTACGGGCCATTGTGTCAGACAGAATCTGGCCCTACTCCCTCCGAGACCTGAACCTCCCTGCCCCTTGGTGAGCTCACACACTGAAGGAGGTGACACCTCCCTCTCTGGGCTGAGTGAAGACTCCGTGAGATGGTTCATGAACCGTTCCTGGCTAAGTTCTGCCTGGCACGAGGCTGAAGCTCAAAATGACAGTTGTTAAGATGTCTTCAAGTAGTTCTCTCGGATGTTCCCTGGCCTCTTCTCTAGGGAAAGGCCTTTGCGTTTTAGGGACAAACCCTTGCATTCTCATTCCTTACTGCCAGGCCTCAGTATCATTTTGCTTCATTTGTTTTTCTCTGTTTTCTTCCAGCATCTATGCTACAAACTCAGAACTTAAGGTTGAATTTTGCCTTTAGTATTATGTGCTGTGCTGTGCTTAGTCACTCAATAATGTCTGACTCTGCGATCCCATGGACCGTAGCCCACCAGGCTCCTCTGTCCATGGGATTCTCCACGCATGAATTCTGGAGTGGGTTGCTATGCCCGCCTCAGGGGATCTTCCCAACCCAGGGATCGAACCTAGTACTCCTGCACTGCAGGCAGCTTCTTTACAGTTTGAGCCCCCAGGGAAGCCCTTAGTATGTAGAATATTCATTTTCTCTCCACTTGTCAGATCTAAACTGTTGCTAGCACTTTTTACGTGAGAGACTGTGTGATGCCGAGGAAGAAGAAAATGATCCCCAGGGGTCCTGGGCTCCAGGCCTGGATCTGTTGTGGACCCTGTGACTGGGGGCAAGCCTTGCAAACCCTGTTCCTCAGGGAAAGGAGTAAGGCTGCCAGATGTAGCAAATGAAAATATAGGATGCCCAATTACATTTGAATTTCAGGTAAAGAACAAGTCATGTTTTAGCACAACTATGTCCCATGCAGCACTAGCCAGGAGTGAACGAGGACAGCAGTCCCCAACCTTTTGGCACCAGGGACTAGTTTCGTGCAAGACGATTTTTCCAGGGACCGGGGGTCAGGAGAGGTGGGGGTGGGGAGTAGGGGTGGTTTGGGGTGATTCAAGCACATTACATTTATTGTGCCCTTTATTTCTGTTGTTATTATATCAGCTCCACCTCAGATCATCAGGCCTTAGATCCTGGAGGTTGGAGATCCTGAACTAGGCAAAGTCCAAGACCACTCCTGGCCTGGCACTCTTGGCAGAGCAGTTGCTGGCAGCCTCCAGGGTTTTTGTTGTTACAGAAACAGTAGAGATTGAAGAGATTGTTTTCATTAACCAAGTCAGCCCAACTGGGGGAGTGTGTTTGGGGCCCAGAACACATTGGGGGGTGGGCTCCAGGCTTGGGCCGAGGGGCTCATGTTTGAGCCCTGGATGCCACTGAGTCCCTTCTGGTCTTAGTGGTTTACTGGAAACTTACACAGTGGAATCTCAAGTTACTAGGAAGTAAAAAGCTCCCATTTTGACCATTTGAGACCAGTTTCCCGGCGGTGCTCTGATAGTACTGCTCCAGCTGCAAAAGACCAAGGGCCTGAGTGTGTGTCCACCTTTGCACAGGGCTAAGAAGATCCGGAACAAAGCTGTTGTCAACACTTCCACCCTGATGAGGGAGTCCAGGGCAGAGAACAACAGACTGCTGCTGGGGTGTGGAAACAGCACAATGGCAGGTAAACTGAGTCAGGAGTCAGTGCAGGTCCAAGGCAGCAGTCACGAGGCCGGAATCGGGAGGGAGGGAGAGAGGGACACGGCCAAGCCCGGTTGCAGGGTCGGGGCTGCGGGGAGATAGGCAAATGGAGGGTGTTGCACTGGAAGGGCAGGGGCCAGGAACCCTTGTATTTAGTCTGAGGGGAGCCCTAGGGCAGGCCAAGACATCCCTTGACCTTTGTCCAGGACATTTTGGCCTGAATGTAATTCTCATGTGATTGTAAGAAATACTGGCCCTGGCCTTTTGAAATGGTCATTTTAGTCTCATTTTTTAATTGCCATTTTTATTTCGAGGCTGTTCTTTCCCCCGGGACTACTTTCTCCTTAACCAGATTTGGACAGTGGCCATTTGGCATTTGTTCTGCTGATGGCCTCCTGTAGTTAAGTGATGTTTTGGGACCCAAGAAGTGCTAGCCCCCGAACCCTCTTCTAAGACTCTACTCAGCCCTGGCTGCACGTTAGAGTCACCTGGTGACTGGGCACCACTTGGACCAATTACCCATCCCCAGGGCAGCAGCTCACCTTAGGTGGCTCCACTGGGCAGTTATTGAGAACCATTGCTTTGAGTGAAGGTCTTAGTTTTTCGTGTGGCAGCTTGAGTTGTGTGTAATTTTATGTGCATTAACAATTTAGCATAGGATTTGTGAAAAGGGCAAAATATAAAACTGTTGAAGTAGAATTGGTAAAGGTGTTCAGCATCAAAAAAGCCAGAGTGGAAGGTGGGGTGCCCTGTGCTCAGTGCTCTTAACGGAGCGTGACGCGTTGTCCTGCCCTTGGTACCTGTTCCGCCTCCCCAAGTTGGGCTCCCTCAAGCCACATGGGCCCTCTCTCTGGTGGTAGCGGCTCTTCTGACCCTAACACACACAACTTCATGGATGTTCCCCTTGAGGGCAGATTGTTGCCACCTGGCATATCTCTGGGTTCCCACATTACTCAATAAGGCTTCAGCCTCAACAAGGAACTTCCTAAATTAGAGTCTGTACCCATGTCTGGTCCAGGGTGACACTGATGGGTCACAAATCTCTGCATCTGGACAAGCCAGATGTTGACCTAAATGTTGCATCTGATTCCCATTGTTCATAAGCATAGACACAGAACTCATGAAAAACAAGTGAAGATAAATCTTTGATTCTTCCTAAATCCCCTGACTTGACAGGAATTCCCTGAAACCGTCTCACATGCCCACACAGTTGAAAAACATAATGTTGAGCTTCCTGCTCTTCCGATAAAGGATCTCTTTGCTCTAGTTTCCTATAAATTAAAAGGTGAACCTAGTCTTTTTTTTAGTTTTTTAAGAAGATTTTTTATTGAAGTATAGTTAATTTATAATGTGTTAGTTTCAAGTGTATACAAAGGGATTCAGTTGTATATAGATAGATAGATAAATGTATACATATAAATATATATAATTTTTTTTCAGATTCCTTTCCATTATATAAAATTCTTTTGCAGATTCTTTTCCATTATAGGTTTTTATGAGATAGTGAGTATAGTTACTTGTGCTATATAATATGCCCTTGTTGCTTATCTACTTTATATATAATAATATGTATCTGTTAATCCCAAACTCCTAGTTTACCTCCCACCTCCACCCCCAGCTATCCCTTTTGATAAGTTTTTTATTTTTTTTTTAATTTTTAAAATGTATTTTAATTGGAGGCTAATTGCTTTACAATATTGTGGTGGTTTTTGCCATACATTCACATGAATCAGCCATGGGTGTACATGTGTTCCCCATCTTGAACACCCCTCCCACCTTCTTCCCCATCCCATCCCTCAGGGTCATCCCAGTGCACCAGCCCTGAGCACCCTGTCTCATGCATCAAACCTGAACTGGCAATCTACTTCACATATGGTAATATACATGTTTCAATGATATTGTCTCAAATCATCCCACCCTCACCTTCTCCCACAGAGTCCAAAAGTCTGTTCTTTACATCTGTGTCTCTTTTGCTGTCTCGCATATAGGGTCATCGTTACCATCTTTCTAAATTCCATATATATGCGATAGTATACTGTGTTGGTGTTTTTCTTTCTGACTTACTTCACTCTGTATAATAGGCTCCAGTTTCATCCACCTCATTAGAACTGTTTCAAATGCATTCTTTTTTATAGCTGATAATATTCCATTGTGTATATGTACCACAGATTTCTTATCGATTCATCTGCTGATGGACATCTAGGTTGCTTCCATGTCTTGGCTATTGTAAACAGTGCTGCAATGAACATTGGGGTACACGTGTCTCTTTCAGATCTGGTTTCCTCGGTGTGTATGCCCAGCAGTGGGATTGCTGGGTCGTATGGCAGTTTTATTTCCAGTTTTTAAAGGAATCTCCACACTGTTTTCCATAGTGGCTGTACTAGTTTGCATTCCCACCAACAGTGTAAGAGGGTTCCATTTTCTCCACACCCTCTCCAGCATTTATTGTTTGTAGAATTTTTGATAGCAGCCATTCTGACTGGTGTGAGATGGTACCTCACTATGGTTTTGATTTGCATTTCTCTGATAATGAGTGATGTTGAGCATCTTTTCAATGTGTTTGTCAGCCATCTGCATGTCTTCTTTGGAGAAATGTCTGTTTAGTTCTTTGGCCCACTTTTTGATTGGGTCACTTATTTTTCTGGAATTGAGTTACAGGAGTTACTTGTTTGTTTTTGAGATTAATTCTTTGTCAGTTGCTTCATTTGCTATTATTTTCTCCCGTTCTGAAGGCTGTCTTTTCACCTTGCTTGTAGTTTCCTTTGTTGTGCAGAAGCTTTTAATTTTAATTAGGTCCCATTTGTTTATTTTTGCTTTTATTTCCATTACTCTGGGAGGTGGGTCATAGAGGATCCTGCTATGATTTACATCAGAGAGTGTTTTTGCCTATGTTTTCCTCTAGGGGTTTTATAGTTTCTGGTCTTACATTTAGATCTTTAATCTGTTTTGAGTTTATTTTTATATATGGTGTTAGAAATTGTTCTAGTTTCATTCTTTTATGAGTGATTGACCAGTTAGTTTTCCCAGCATCACTTGTTAAAGAGATTGTCTTTTCTCCATTGTATATTCTTGCCTCCTTTGTCAAAGATAAGGTGTCCATAGGTGTGTGGATTTATCTCTGAGCTTTCTGTTTTGTTCCATTGATCTATATTTCTGTCTTTGTGCCAGTACCATACTGTCTTGATGACTGGAGCTTTGTAGTATAGCCTGAAGTCAGGCAGGTTGATTCCTTCAGTTCCATTCTTCTTTCTCAAGATTGCTTTGGCTATTCGAGGTTTTTTATATTTCCATACAAATTGTGAAATTATTTGTTCTAGTTCTCTGAAAAATACCGTTGGTAGCTTGAATCTATAGATTGCTTTGAGTAGTATACTCATTTTCATTATATTGATTCTTCCAATCCATGAACATGGTGTATTTCTCCATCTATTTGTGTCATCTTTGATTTCTTTCATCAGTGTTTTATAGTTTTCTATATATAGGTCTTTTGTTTCTTTAGGTAACTTTATTCCTAAGTATTTTATTCTTTTTGTTGCAATTGTGAATGGAATTGTTTCAATTTCTCTTTCTGTTTTCTCATTGTTAGTGTATAGGAATGCAAGGGATTTCTGTGTGTTAATTTTATATCCCGCAACTTTACTATATTCATTGATTAGCTCTAGTAATTTTCTGGTGGAGTCTTTAGGGTTTTCTATGTAGAGGATCACGTCATCTGCAAACAGTGAGAGTTTTACTTCTTCTTTCCCAATCTGGATTCCTTTTATTTCTTTTTCTTCTCTAATTGCTGTGGCTAAAACTTCCAAAACTATGTTGAATAGTAGTGGTAAGAGTGGGCATCCTTTTCTTGTTCCTGACTTTAAGGGAAATGTTTTCAGCTTTTTACCATTGAGGATAATGTTTGTTGTGGGTTTATCATATATGGCTTTTATTATGTTGAGGTATGTTCCTTCTATGCCTGCTTTCTGGAGGATTTTTATCATAAATGGATGTTGAATTTTGTCAAAGACTTTCTCTGCATCTATTGAGATAATCATATGGTTTTTATCTTTCAATTTGTTAAGGTGCTATATCACATTGATTGATTTGTGAATACTGAAGAATCCTTGCATCCCTGGGATAAAGCCCACTTGGTCATGATGGATGATCTTTTTATTTTTTATTTTTTTTATTGTTCTTTTTCATTTCGCTGATCTTTTTAATATGGTGTTGGAATATATTCTGTTATAAAAATACCAACAGTATTTTTCAGAGAACTAGAACAAATAATTTCACAATTTGTATGGAAATACAAAAAACCTTGAATAGCCAAAGCAATCTGTTAGAATATGTTCTGTTTGCTAGAATTTTGTTAAGGATTTTTGCATCTATATTCATCAATGATATTGGCCTGTAGTTTTCTTTTTTGTGTGGCATCTTTGTTTGGTTTTGGTATTAGGGTGATGGTGACTCTGTGGGAGAAGGCAAGGGTGGGATGATTTGAGAGAATACCATTGAAACATGTATATTATCATATGTGAAACAGATCATCAGTCCAGGTTCAATGTATGAGACAGGGTGCTCAGGGCTGGTGCACTGGGATGACCCTGAGGGATGGAATGGGGAGGAAGGTGGGAGGAGGGTTCAGGATGGGGTTTAAATAAATCAGATTAAGAAGGAAAAAAAAAATAGAATGAGTTTGGAAGTTTACCTTCCTCTGCAATTTTCTGGAAGAATGACTATAAGTTTATTTTCGAATTCTGTGAGTCTGTTTCTGTTTTGTAAATAAGTTCATTTGTATCATTTTTTAAAGATTCCACATATAAGTGATACTATATGATATTAATATTTGTCTTTATGATAATCTCTAGGTCCATGCATATTGCTGCAAATGGTGTTACTTTTTATGGCTGAGTAATATTCCCTTGTATATATGTACCACATCTTCTTTATTCATTCCTCTGTTGATGGGCCTTTAGATTGCTTCCATGTCATGACTATCGTGTCTAGTGCTGCTATGAAGATCCTGGCCTTCACAGTACTTTCCAGGCTCAGTTAGTGTAGTTCTGTGTCCCACTCCTGCTGAGAGTCCCTTGTTTTCACTCAGAACAGAATGGCAACATTCTGCGCCTCACCTTTGATACTGCAAACCTTAAAGCTGGCCTTCAGTTTCTTAAAATACCTCCCTCCTTCCAGAGCTGCCAGCCTGTTTACTTGGGCCTCCCACTGACCAGATAAGCTGGGCGAAGCAGCTGGAGCAGGCCCGGCGGGAATGGCAGCAGCACTATGTGGCCATCGCTCAGGTGAGCTCACCACCTCTACCTGCTGAGGCCAACTACCTGGGAGGGGGATGGGGCAGCCTCACACCTTAACCAGACACTTGGTGATGCCTGGGCGGCTGACAGGTGGATAATCGGGTAATCGGAAAATATATCTATTATGTGTAATGTGTGATTGTGACAAGTGATACATGACATATGACTTTAAATTATTGTCAGAGCTGGGGATAGAATGGCAGGGCATGAAAAGGAAGGAAGCAGAGAGGCCTTGGTGCATCTGATGCATCAGGCTGAGGATAGAATTCAAAGCTGTTGAAAATTAGAATTTGGGGAAAATTTGAGGAATGTGATTGTCTTCTGGGGACTGTGTTGTGATCCTGAACCATGGATCTGGCATTCACTACCAACTCCGGATCATAAATGGGCTGTGATGTGAACTTTGTTCCTGGGCCAGGGAGATGCTTTCTCTACCTTCTGTCAACACTACACCTCATATAACCTTACTCCCCAAAGCTATGGGGACAAGCTCCAGAGTCATGGGCTAGCCCTGGAGGACTTTAGAAGTGGTGGGAGGGATCCAGTCCAGATTCCAGAAGGTTCCTGGAGCCAGAATAGATGGGAGTGTTGGGAGTGGAGTGGGGTGGAGGTCTGTGGCTGCAGGGGGTCAGGATGAGTTAGGGTCCAAGGACACTAGAGGTATGGGCATAATGTGGCTGCACACAGCAGTAAGAAATGCCAAGAAAATAACCACCTGTGTAATCTGGAGTGCAAGAGTCAAGAGGGATCCAGAGTGAAGAACCTAGGACTCTTGTTTTGTGTGGATAGTTACAACCAGAAGGACTTTCATCCTCTTTATCAGAACTTCCGGATTCAAAGCTTTCCTTGTGCCCATATAGTTTATTCCAGTTCCGTTTGACTGTCAATCCTCTATAACCACAATACCAATTACTACCTGTATTAAAGAATGAAATCCATTTCCATAACCAAGAGAGGGCGATGCCACAGGCCCCATTTGCCATCAGCACCTTTGGGGTGATGAGGTCACTGGACTGGGAGCAGTGGATGGGAAGGAACTCTGCCCTCTGTGCTGTGCTGCCCTGTCTGGTGAGGATACCCTCCCTGTTTCTCCTCCAGGAGCAGCAGATGATGAAAACCTTCCCCCACCTTCTCAACGTCAATGAAGACCCGCAGCTCACAGGGGTTCTCAAGCACTTCATTCAGGCTGGTACTTACCCCTCTCAACTCGCACCGTGGGAAGGCAGAGGGAAGACAGTCGAGAGGCACTTGCCTGCTGGCTTTGGTTCGTAAGGTCTCTGGCCGAACTGTCTGGGCCTGGACCTTCTAATTTGCAGAGTGATGTTAACTGACCTGGTACTTCCTCAGAAGTTGATTCTGGTTCTGTTCATGCCTGTTGCCCTGGGCATGTTTCTTTTTTTTTTTTAATTTTTTTTTATGGTAAAATACACGTTACAGAAAACTCACCATGTTCATCATTTTTAAGTGTACAGTGCAATGGCATTAAGTGCCTTCGCATTGTTGTGCAACTATTTTGTGTGTGTGTGTGTGTGTGTGCATTCACATGCTCACGCGCACTCAGTTGCTCAGTTGTGCCCGACATTTTGTGACCCCATGGACTGTAGCCCACTAGGCTCCTCTGTCCCTGGGATTAGCCATGCAAGAATACTGGAGTGGGTTGCCTTTTCCTCCTCCAGGGGATCTTCCTGACTCAGGGATTGAACCCACGTGTCCTGCATCTCCTGCATTGGCAGACAGAGTCTTTACCACTGAGCAACCTGGGAGGCCCTGTGCAACCATTACCTGCACCCACCTCCAGATTTTTTTTGTCTTCCCAAACTGAAACTCTGTCCCCATTATGCAATAACTCCCTGTTATCCCCTCCCCTAGTTCTTGGCAACCACCATTCTACTTCCTGTCTCTATGAAATCAACCATTCCAGGTGCTTTTATAAGTGGAGTTATACAGTATTTGTCCTTTTGTGTCTGGCTTACTTCACTTAGCATAATGTCTTCCAGGTTCATCCATACTGAAGCATGTATCAGGATTTTCTCCCTTTTTAAGACTGAACAATACACCATTTTACATGTTTACCACATTTATTTATCCATTCATCCTCTGGAAAATGGCACCAGTATTTCGTCACATCTGGCTTCTGCACTCTAGCCCTATGCACACTCAGGACAGGAGAGGCTCTTGCAGGGCAGTAGTTGGGGCTGGAGATAGAAACTGACTTATACTCACTACTATATATAAAATAGATAATTAATAAGAACCTACTGTATAGCACAGGGAACTCTACTCAATACTCTGTAATGACCTACATGGGGAAAGAACCTAAAATAGAGTGGATATATGTATATGTATAACTGATTCACTTTGCTACACAGAAGAAACTAGCACAATATTGTGAGCCAGTATTTTTATTGTGAGCTCCAATAAAAATTAATGAAAATTTATTTAAAGTAACAACAATAAATCCATTAAATGTTAACATAAATGACACACTCTTAAATTAAAAATATTTTCCTAAGCAAACAAACAGAAAGTTAGGAATATCACAAAAAAGGCAGAAATTAAAGCAATTATCCCCCAGGCAAGGTGATGTCCATGTAGCATCATGATTGAAAATCACAGTGAGAAAATGCCTTCAAGTGATCCAATTGGAGAGAAAATGGCACTTTCCAAACATCAGATATGTCACTAAGATCAAATCCTGAAAAAATTTGAAAGCAAAAGTTATTTCAATTCTTTTCAGGTTCATGTGATGCTGGTCAGGCAGCTTCAAATGCCATTACTCTTCAAGGTTTGGGGTAAGTGGACAGACTCAGCACCTTTGTCCAGCATTACAGAATTGAGACCCCTGCATCCAGAGAACACTCTCAGAATTCATCTAGTCATTGTCAGGGCAGGCCACAAGCCCTGCCAGACAGCCAAGGATGAGAACTGACCAGACGTATCTCGGGACCCACTCTAATACTTATTATGGAAGATCGCATGGGAGGGTTTTCTTCTCTCACCGAAATCCCTTTTGCTGGGCTCAGTGTGTTTTCTTGGATCTGGTCTTGGGAGAAAGGGACTTATTCTCACAAATGGACCTGAGTAGATGGGGGCAGGAAATAGAGTTAAGAGGACAGGCCCAGTACGGTGGCGCGGGCCTTTCACGGTCTCACCACCAAGGGCAAAGGCATCTCTGTGCTCGGAGCCCTTGCCAACTGGACTAACACAAAGCCCAGACTTGGAGCTGATCCCTCCCCGAGGGACCCAAGGCAGGTTTATAAACTCAGAGTAGGGGGCCACACTTCTGTGGCCTCTCTCCTGGGGAGGCTGCTGCTCCAGGGTTCCGCCCCGAACTCCAGCCCCTCTGTGTCGTGACTGACCACAGATTTCCAGCCAGTAGACTCGGGGCATTACTGACCAGTCCCCCGTGACAGACCTCAGCCCTCCATAGCCCACCCCAGCCCTTGTGTGTGGCTGTATGCGTGAGTTGGCAGCAGAGGGTGGGTGGGGGGGGGCGGTAGGGAGGGGCCTGTTGGTACTAACTCACCCTGACCTATGGCCTCTAGCCCCTTTCCCCCAATTCTTCCTGAGGATCCCCTCATCCCTCTTTCCAGACCACTCCCTGTGGGGACCCTGGTCCAAAAACCCACAGGTCTGGAATTGGCTGAACTGCAGCTGAGATGAGGTTAAAACCTTGCTCCTGAGGACCCCTGAGCCTGAGTGTGTCTCAGCTTCTCAAACATTCACAACAGCCGAGGAGCCCAGGGACATTCTAGAACAGTTAGGCCACACAGATGACATCTGTTGGGAGCCAAACTGATGCCTCTGACACTGGCCCCAAATCTTGTAACATCTCAAGTCTGGATTTGTATAAATAAAGACCAAGAAATAGACCTAAACTTCTTGGCGATATGTAGGCTTGTCATTAAATCTCCTTCCCAAGAGTCTCCTCTGAAACACCTTTCTTTCCATTTCCCTCCACTTCGTCCAACCAACTTGTGAGTCCCTGTGGGGTCCAGCTTGACTGTGTCTCCTGGCCCCAGGGGGGTGGGGAGGGGTTGGGAGTGGGGGTTGGTTCTACAAATAAACAATTGCTTTGTTGTCTCCCCTCTTGCTCAAGGCAGGGTCCCTCGCACCCACCTCTCCACCTCCACCCACTGAGCACACAGGAGCCCCATCGGTTGTCCATAGCAGCTGTAGGCCTTACCTAATTGTGCAAATAAGAAAGAATTGCCTACACTCTTCACCAAAACTGTGATTTATTTGGTCACTTAGACACATTCTTGTCCTTTTAGAATTTCAGATAAACATGCTTCCTTCACGAATTCAGGTGGTAAAGTGACGGTGACTCCATACAGCAAACGCAAGGTCATCGTTAATGGGGTGCCCATCACGACCAAGACGAAGCTGCAACATTTGGTAAACTCCCCTGCAGAGCCACAGGATTTCCTATGTCCAACCAGGAGAGCTGGAGTGAGGCCGGCAGGGCTGGGCACTAAGTCTCTCCTGTCCCTCTGCCACCGTGTCCCAGTGATGATGAGGTCACAGCTGTGGACTTGGGAGACCTGAAGTTAACTCATCAAGTGTCTGGGGGAAGTCATTTCACCTCCCTGGACCTTGCTTACAAAACAGAGGGGTGAACTAGGTGCTCGCCAAGATCCTTCCAGCTCTAATGCTGTATGATATTTTAGATTTTAACAACCTGCCATGGAGGGACTTCCCTGATGGTCCAGTGGCTAAGATTCTGAGTTCCCAATGCAGGGGGCCCTGGTTCGATCCCTGGTCAGGGAACTAGATCCCACATGCTGCAACTAAGACCTGACACAGCCAAATAAATGAATAAATATATTTTTTTTATTAGTTGGAGGCTAATTACTTCACAACATTTCAGTGGGTTTTGTCATACATTGATATGAATCAGCCATAGAGTTACACGTATTACCCATCCCTGAATAAATATTAAGAAGAAAAAAAACCTGCCATGGAGAGGGACTGCCAGCACCTTGCCAACAGTGAGCTGTCCACATCTCCCCACCACCCTGCCGGCAGCACAGGGGCTCCAGACACCTCTCCTGTCCCTTCTCCATGCTGAAGCCACAGAAAGTCTTCTATTTTATTTTATTTTTTTTAATTTGAGGATAATTGCTTTACAATGTTGTGGTGGTCTGCTGTCCATCAAATCAGTCATAATTATATATATAAAACCCCTCAATCTTGAGCCTTCCCCCACACCCCACCCATTCCAATCCTCTACACAGAGATCCTTTTAGACTAGCACACTGGAGCAAGCTACTCCTTTCTTGGAAATCCTTCAGTGACCCCCCCTTTTATGAGACCACAGCGAGCCCATCACCTGCCTCTCTGGCCTCACTGCTCTGCCTGGGCTTCCCTTAGTCACAGGACCCTTTGATGCTCAGATCTTCCAGGCCCTGGTCAACAGTACTCTTCTTGGCCTCACCAAAACTTAGCACTCTTGAAGTGTCACCTTAAATAGTGCACCTTCCCAGAGGTCCTCTGTAATCCCCAGTGTGAATTAGCCCGGTACACTCCGTGGAAGCCCTGCCCTTTTCCTCCCCATCCCACACAGGCTGTGATCACAATCAGTTTATCAAGTCCTGGAGGGGAGGGATGGGTCTGTCTAGTCCCCACTGACTCCCCCAGTGGCTGACAGAGTGCGGAATAAAGGATTAGTCAATGAAAGCACGAAAAAGCAAGAGGCCCCACTTCCCTCATCTACAGGTCTCTTCTCTGCTTGGGGATTCACGAGGTCTCGTGATGCTCGCAGAGGAGTCGGCTGACCTCACCCGCTCTGCCCCCCTCCCTCTGAGTGCACTGTCTCCTTCCTAGGACCGGATTATTTTGGGATCCAACAGCGCCTACCTCTACATCGGGTTTCCTTCTGAGCGAGGCAGTGAGGACTTGAGCAGATTTGATTATGACTTTTTCCAGCTGGAGAGAGCGGCTGCTGAGGGAGTGAGTGCTGACAAGCTCGGTGAGCAGCCCAGGCCAGGCTTCTGGCATTTCCCATGGGTGGATGTGAAAGCTCTGCTTTCACTGTGTGCAGTCCTGCTTTCCTTAAGAAAATAATCTTTGACTGTGTCAAAATACAATGTTTAGAAAATTAAGGTATGATTTTCATATAGAGTAAGCACAAGTGGAAGATGTATTTAATTCATAAAATTAATTATGAGGGTAAAGATGCTAATGTAGGTTCAATCCTTGGGTTGGGAAGATCCCCTGGAGGAGGGCATGGCAATTGAAGAATTGAAGGATACTCCAGTATTCTTGCCTGGAGAATCCCATAGACAGAGGAACCTGGTGGACTACAGTCGCAAAGAGTCAGACATGTCTGAGCATCCTTAAACACTTCATTGTTATTCCTAAGGAAAAGGACTTTCTCTTAATAACTACAGTACAATTCTCAATACCAGAAAATTAACATTGATATTTACTCTACGAATTTCATGCATATTTACCTAATTGTTTCAAAAATCTCCCTTTTAAAAAATTGGGGTACAGGGTCCAATCCAGGACCACATTCAGTTGTCACATCTCTTTGATGGACTTAAATCTAGAACAATTCACCAGGTCTGTTTTTGTCTTTCATGGCCTCAACATTTTTGAAGAGTAAACATCAGTCATTTTTTTTAGGTTTTTAAGATGTTTCCTCATGATTGGATTGAGGTGATAGTTTTTTTGGCAGGAACATCAGCAAAGTGATGATATATCCTCTGTGCCTCGCATCAGAAGGCACCTGGTGTCAGTTTGTCCATTTTTGATGGTGTTAATTGTGATCACTTGATTAAGGAGGTGTTTACCAGGTTTCTCCATTGTAAAATGAGTTATCCTGAGGCAAGAGGTAAATGCCGCCTCCCCCTACACACCGCCCCCCAAGCACACCCCAGGGTTAAGTGACTGGAGATTCACTCCCTGTGGACCGAAACTCCAAGAGAGAATAGCAGGATAATTAAGAGAGCAGGCGGGACCCTGCCCAGACCACATATTTCTCATTCTCACAGTGAGAAGACTTCCCTGACCACACATGCGCAGAAAGACTCCTTAGAGGTTCAAAGGGGAGTGACCTTTTGCCTTCAGTCTTTCCCAGCACTATCCACACGTCCTGTACTCTTTTTCCTTCCTGATAAATACTTTACTTGCTTCCCTACTTTCTGTCTTTGTGGGAATTCTCTTCTGCAAAGCCGAAGGGCCACGGGCCTGGTCACTGTCCACTGGCCTAGCGGTGAGGATTTGGTGCTCTCACCGCCAAAACCCCAGAACCCCACTTCAGTCTCTGGTGGCGGAACTGAAGCCCCGCTTCCAGCCGCTGCAGGCTGAGGCCACCTGAGAGCAATCCTATCTTTTCAATTAATATTTTATGGGGAGAGACTTTGATATGTAGATATCCTATACCTCATTACAATTTCATCCACTAGTTTTATCATCCTTTGATTGTTGGATGATTAGTATGGATTTTTGTCAAATGGTGAATTTCTAGCTCCACAATTTCCTCTACCTTTATTTGAAAAAACAAAAGTTAGTATAAGAAATGTTTTATCTGTTGATTTGTTTATTCATTTGTTTATGTCAGTGTGGACTCAGAGTCCTGTTTTACTCAATAAGTTATCTGTTCCTTTCGTAATTCATTTTGATGTGCAGACTATCCTCGTTTTGGTCATTGGGCACCCCTTCAAGCTGGATTCTGTGTCTTCCTGACATTCTTCATCAGACACTAGCTTCCTTTCTGACATCAAAAATGTTTCAGGTGCATCTTGTGGGCTTTCAGTCCCAGTTTAGGGACTGAAATCACCATACTAATCACCCAGCTCAGGTGTCAGTCATTTCCCCAAGGAGCCTGATTACCTGGGGCTATGTGTGCAAACTTCTACCTTAATACATGTATTCCCCCACACATATTAAAGCTTTACCTATTCTGTAAAACAGTAAGTTCATACTCATACGGCCAATTCCAGTTCAATAACGCAGAGTTTATTTTAGTTTTCCCTGAATGGGCAAACATAATATGTCTGTCAATTTTCCTCCATCTGTTCTCTGGATTCTCTCCCCTCTCACTATCTCAAGCATTTGTCTCTGAGAAGGGCCTTCTCTTTTGCGTCACTAAAGGCTCTCCATGGATCATTCCATCACATGCAAGTATGTTCCACTATTTTCTGCCATAAAAACAAACCTAGAAAGCCCTACCTGGACCCACATCTCCTGCCGGGGTCCAGCCCCAGCAGGATCCAGGGGAACCCTCAGGATGAACGGCGTCGGCGAGAAAAGACAGACAGACACACACACACAGACGTTGAGTAGAAGAGGTAGCTTTTTTTTATTTTTAGGATAGCTCAGTTTTTATAGAATGAATGTTACCTCCCCCTTAAGTCACCACATATTACATCAGATATTGGTTTGTGCTTCCGTCAATGTTTTTTTTCCCCATGTTTTTCCCCTAAGCATTCATCTAGAACGTTTCCGATTACAGGGTTTATACTTAAATATCCCGTACATAATCTTCTTGCCTCAATGGCCTAACATTCTCACTCTAACAAAAACAATGTTTCATAAATCTCAGGTATAGTGTAAACTCTTTGGACAATAAAACAATACATGGGAAGGGTTACAGTAACATGTTTGACACTTCCGAAAATAGTACCATGAGAAAAACCTGGTATTTTTTTTTACCTGAAACCACAAAATCTCAATTTACAACGATTAACTATTAAACAGCAAAAACACCTCTAAAGCAGCAAAACACCTCTATTAATAGTAAAATAATGGCAGTAAAGCTGGTTAATATAAATCTTCTATTAAAATCTTATATACCCCATTTTCTAACTTTACAAAAATACCCATAATATCCCATGTTGTTTAAAGAAAGGGAAACAATGAACAAGTAGCAGCAAGGAAACAGCAATAGTGAAAACCCTTTCAACCAAGGAGAAAGTAAACTAAAGCAGTATATCTACTTCTAAATCTAAACACCTCTACTCTTTTCTATTCTAGAACATTATAATCTTTTAAGCAAGCAGCCAAACTATACCTGTGGCCTTTTCTTTTATGACTTGATGTTTATGGTCGTGTCCTGAGCCAGAGCAATCTTAAGCATTTCCAAAAAGGCTTGGACTTTTCCAGCGAGGCCTTATTACTATATATTATAATTTCCAAAAATTAATAGAAAGCCCAACAACAGTAAGACAGAAGGAAGAAAGGGACATACCGGGCCCCTGGGACAACCTCGAGGGGAAGAGCTGCCTTGCAGGTTCCTCTCTCGTCCTGGTGGCTCCCAACAATCTCCTTTTGTTGTTCAGTTGCTCAGTCGTGTCTGACTCTTTGAGACCCCATGGACTGCAGCACACCAGGCCTCCCTGTCCATCACCATCTCCCAGAGTTTATTCAAACTCATGTCCATTGAGTCCGTGATGCCATCCAACCATCTCTCCCTCTGTCGTCCCCTTCTCCTCCTCAATTCAGTTCGGTCGCTCAGTCTTGTCTGACTCTTTGTGACCCCGTAGACTGCAGCAAGCCAGGCTTCCCCGTCCACCACCAACTTCCAGAGCTTACTCAAATTCATGTCCATCGAGTTGGTGATGCCATCCAAGCACCTCATCCCCTGTCGTTCCCTTCTCCTGCATTTAATCTTTCCCAGCCTCACGGCCTTTTCCAATGAGAAAAGACCTCTAGCTACTCTAGCTCCTTCTAGATACATCTCCCTCTAGCTACTGCTGTATTTCAACTCCCCCACAACAACCTGGGAGTCGTTGTCCGCAGGAACATTCAGGAGCTTTGTCATTTCTCTTTGTTCATCTCTTCCCTTGCCTCAGATGGAGGTTCTTGACCACCTTGCCTCCCCTCTCATCCCCAGACCCCAGGTCACTCCCCTCAGGGGAGGCTGTGGTAGCAGGGCCCACCTGCTGCCCACCCGCACCCCCAACCCCGCCCAGTCAGGCGAGTGTGGGCTCTGCCGAGGTCTCTGGCTATGTTGAACTCCCAAAGGTGGAACATCTCACGTCGCACCTGTGCAAACTTGTCTTATAAACTCACGAGCAGAGTGTTGTGGGTGCAGCTACATATGTGCAGAATAGATCCTCCCTTTTTCCTGCACCAAACGTTTCGCTTCAGAATTTTAGCAAAATAAATGGATTTGAAAGTGACCTCTTTGTTCATTGTCTGCAAGTTACTGAACAAAACAAGTCAATAAGACTCTAATACCAAACCTGCACACCCTATATATTCATTTACTTATATACAGAGTTGAATTTCCCAGCTGCATAGTGATGTTGAATAAGCCCCTGACCCTGGTCAAAAGTGTTTAGCACCAGCAAAGACTGAGTCCTCAGCAAGGTGGCTGTTGGGCAGCTCTGAGGATTCAGACCTCAGCACAGGAAATCCCTAAATGACTGAGAGTTCTTGACAGGAGGCAGCACCAGCCAGGGTCTGGCAGGGAGATTGGCTCACCCATCATGTCCACGATCCCCTCCTCTAAGCCACCCCAAACAGAAGTAAGGACAAGTTACTTCTGTGCCAGCTGTGGTTTCAGGAGAAGCCCCCAGACCTTCCTTTAGCCAGCTGCATTATTCTTGCCCCAGGCTCCTCACTGGACAGTCTGGAGCTACCTTGGGTCAAGAACACAAGACCAAGACTGAAAATCAGAGGCAGGGAACCTCCTGTCACAATGTTGCCAAGATTCATGGGTTGGGATGGGCAAGGGAGGCAGTAACTTTTCTTCCCTGCTTAGTTTTCTTTCTTGTTTTTTAAAAGATTACACATCTATAAATTTAAAATAGAAATATTTGATGAACAGTTGAATGACTGACTGAATGAAGGAAGCAAAGAGCATGCAAGTTTATTCACGGCTGAAAGGTGTCCCAGAACCAGTCAGTGACCTCCCCTCCCTCTCCAATCTTTCCTAGGTGCTATGAACAGTGGGGATGGGAAGGCGGACCCCAGTGTCCTGGCTGTGTTCCAGGACTACGTCAAACTGATGCCACTGGTTGCAGAAGCAAATCAAATGAGCGAAGAGCTGAAGAAGGTAAGGGCAGAAAATGGTAAAATCTGAGATCTAGAAAGGACCTCAGAGGACAGATTCAATGAGCCCCTCTCTCCCACTGCCCCGAACTGGCTTCATAGTGTAGACATGCCAGATACTCTGGCCTGGAGAGGGCAGGTGCTTTGCTTGAGACCCCACAGTGAGCTAGTGGCAGGGCCTCAGTCAACACCCCAGGCCTCCCCAGTCCCAGCCTCAAGTCCGTTCCTTCTACCTCTGGCCCCCATGGCTCCAGGACCACCAAGACACCAGACCAATGCTTGCCCACCCCATGGTCACCCCACCCCAGATTGTCCTCCAGAGTCCTTCTCTGGGTGCACGCACCTTGATGGCTTCTCTGCCCCAGAGAAGGCCTGGGTTCAGATGCACTCCCTGGTGACACAGGATCCCAATCATCAGGAAACTTGCATAAGACTCAATCACTTTGGTGAGGCTTACACATGAAATAGTTCCAGGATGCTGCTGAGAAATTCTGGGTGCTTTGTCATTTCCCTTGATGGGAATTCCAAGGAGCAAGAGGTGGGATCATCTTCTTTCAGAAAGTCTGAGTGTGGAGAGGATGAAAAATAAATTGCAAAGATGGTACATGCTGAGAAATGTAGGATTATTTAGTGAGAAGTGTTTTTCTTACCAGGGACTTAATATGGAACTGAAAGTGAAAAATTTAGCTTCATCAGATTCCAGGGGCTGTGACCTACAAAAAGAGGTCACGGTGAAGGTGACCCATCAAAGGACTCATCAGGTGAGGCTGCCCCTGGGGGCTGGTGTGCAACTCCATGAGGGGTTTCTGAGGAGGTTTCCTAGGGATACAGGTTAGTTTTACCTGCTACAGCCTGTGGAGCCCCAGTGAAGGGACAAGATAGGGTCCAAGTATGAGTGGGATTCTGGGGGACCAACTCTGGGGAGAGGAGGACCCTCCGAGTTTCCCCTTCTGGTTCCTCTATCCCACACAACACCGAGACCTGGGATCTTTCCCACCCACAGGCAGTGAACACTTTCTGTTTATTTTTATCATGACTCCGAAGTTTTAGTATCCGAAGGGAGCCTGAAAATTTGTCCAGCTGAAAATGGTGTTTGTGTGAGTGTCCAAGAGAGAAAGCTACCATTCTGAGCAATGGGAAAATGCACAGTTTCGTTAAGACTCCAGAAGGTGGGCTTTCCTGGTGGTCCAGTGGTAAAGAATCCGCGTGCCAATGCAAGTGTTATTGTTGCTGTTCAGTCGCTCAGTCATGTCCAACTCTTTGCGACCCCATGGACTGCAGCACACCAGGCCTCCTTGTCCTTCACCATCTCTTAAAGCTTGCTCAAACTCATATCCATTGAGTCGGTGATGCCATCCAACCATCTCATCCTCTGTTGTCCCCTTCTCCTCCTGCCCTCAATCTTTCCCAGCATCAGGGTCTTTTCCAATGAGTCGGCTCTTCGCATCAGGTGGCCAAGTATTAGAGCTTCAGCTTCAGCATCAGTTCTTTCAATGAATATTCAGTATTTATTTCCTTTAGGATTGACTGGTTTGTTCTCCTTATAGACCAAATGCAGGGGACATGGGTTTGATCCCTCGTCCAGGAAGATCCCAAGTGCCTCAGGGCAACTAAGCCCATGTGCCACAATTTCTGAAGCCCACATGCCCTGGAGTCTGTGCTCCTCAACAAGAGAAGTCACTGCTGTGAGAAGCCCATGAATCACAACGAAGAGTAGCCCCCACTCAGCACAATGAGAGAAAGTCCACACAAAGAAAGCTCAGCACAACCAAAATTAAATAAAATTAATAAATGAATTTGTAAAAAGCGCAATGCAGATGTCGCTGGGTTAAAAGCAACGTGTCAGAAGGGACGTTTTGCTCTCTGGAGGCTTGAGGGGAGAATACATTTTGTTGCTTTTTCAAACTTCTAGAGCCACTTACATTCCTTGGCTCATGGCCATCTTCAAAGTTATCCATATAGCATCCCTGACCCTGCTTCTGTTGCCATCTATCTTTCTCTGACCCTCTCTTCTGCCTCCCTCTTCTACCTTTAAGGCCCATGTGATTACACTGGGCCCATCTGGATAATGCAAGCTAATCTCCCTATTTTAAGGTTGGTTGATAAACAAACTTAATTCCTCTTTGCCATGTAAGATAACATATTCACAGGTTCCAGAGACTGGGACAAGGATATCTCTGAAGGTCTTTCTTCTGTATACCACAAGCTCAAACTTTCATCTCTCCTAGGAAAGTATTTTCTAAGTCCATCATTTCCTCTAAGTCATTTCCTGGGATCCAGCAAAGCTGAAGTAGATAGGTCAGCAATGAATGTAGTGCTCTTGAAGATCCTCACCAAAGCTGAGTTTGATGACACTGTCATTGGTCTTGGGTACCCAAAACCCAACCCATCAGAGACAGCATGCTGGGAAAACCATAGAAATGAATTGTTAGAGCAGCAGATGGAATCAAATATTGATGATGTACCTTTGTGTTTCCAGGTGTGGATTTGGTCAAAAGCCAAATTTATCAATAGGAAATTCCTAATGGAAGAACTTTACCAGCGTTTTCTTGATGGAGAAGACAGCCAGGTAGCCCAGGAAGATGACCCTTTCTGGGATCCTGTCGAAGTTGTTCACCTGGGTTCTGCTCACATCTGGCTCCAGTCCCTTGCCTACTGCATGAAGTTTGAGGAACAAGTGGAATTTCTGAACTGTGACGGGCTGGAAGAGGCAGTGTTGCATATTCACATAAACCCCTGCTTCTCGACAGGACAGTGGGTATCTCCGCCACCCCCTTGTCTAGTTCTGGGTCATACAGAAAACTCACAGCAAGCCTGAGTTCTCCTGGAAGGGGAGAACTTGGTACCCTGAAGAGGTCACTCCTGAGACAAACAAATGAGCTCGTTCATTCATAATTTGGCCTCATCATATCTGATTTTGCCAAGGCAGCCAAATCAGCTGCCCTGGAATATTTAAAACCCCACATCCAGCGGTCTTTGAGCAGCTCACACTGCCCTAGAGGACCAAAGGAATGAGGAGAATACCCTGCAGGGGCAGGACTGTAGTAGAAGGAAACATGGACATGAGCCCAGAGAGCTGGGTCGGTAGAGAAGCCAAGGGTGCCATAGAACCTTCCACCCTCCCCCGCCCTTCCTGGCGCCTGTGAGGTCTGGGACCCACCACACACATTTGTTCTTTCCAGCATTAGTCCTCAGCCTTGCTGACCAGGCCCAAGAGCCAGAAGCAGGAAGCTGCTTTTGTAGCTCACCCTGCCTCCCTGGACAGGCTCTGTTAATTTCTTTGTTCCTTTTCTCAAGGAAGGAGCTGTGCTATCTTTGTTTCCTTATGTGGCCCCATTCTGAGGGGTTATCTGATCTTTGTGCTAACTCCACTGTATAACCTTTACTGTCCCTTCAGGTTGTCTCTGGGGCTTCCCTGGTGGCTCAGATAGTAAAGAATCCACCTGCAATGCAGGAGACATGAGGTCGATTCCTGGGTCAAGAAGGTCCCCTGGAGAAGGAAATGGCAATCCACTCCAGTATTCTTGCCTGGAGAATTCCATGGACAGAGGAGTCTGGCGGGCTACAGTCCACGGGGTCACATAGAGTCGGACACGACTGAGAGACTTACACACACAGAAGATGTCTCCCTGTTTCCTCTCTTTGGGCCAAAGGCAGTTGAGAGAGTTTTTACAAAAGCTAACACCTCTTAGCAATTCTAAGTAAAGAGGCCGGCAGGCCTGGTCTGGGTGCCAGTGTCCTCAGTGGCTAGCCGATGCAAACTTTTTGTCTTTCTGAAGAAGAAACAGTCAACAAGTGAGCAACAAAACTGCCAAGTCTTGTGACTAAAAGACTAAGATGATCAGTGCCTCGCTGTCTTTATTGGAATTCTAAGTAACTTCCTGGGCATTTTGCTACCCCAGGCTCCTAAGCTGCCTGATGGTTCTATTTCTCACTTTGAATTAGTAAAGTGGCATTATAGTTTACAGGTTTCAATCTCTGTGAGCTCAGTTGATGTGAGAGAGGTACCCTGTTGGAAAGCTGTCCAAACTGTTTTCTGAGCCTGTAGGCCTGGAATTGACTCTGGACCGTGAAGGGTTCACAAGGAGAATGACATCTGGAGAGGCTGCCTGTGGGCAGCCAGCTGGCTTTCTCTAGGTGGCAGCCCCTCTGCCCACTGGGGAACCTACCTAAATCTTCAATGGCAGTTTGGCATCCACACCTGGGTGCATTTATTGCAAGAAGCTATTATATTCCTGTCTCCTCCTTGAGATAGTCCATATCTTGAAGTACAAGAACAAAGTGGGCTCTTGTGATATGTCTCTTGAATGAGTGAATTCTACAGCTGGTAATATTACCCATCCTTTCTTCAGAGAATTTGGCTGTCTCTTAGGGCTTCCCTGGTGGCTCAGATTGCAAAGAATCCACCTGCAATGATGCAGGAGACCCAGCTTTGACTGGAGAAGGGAATGGTTACTCACTCCAGTATTCTTACCTGGAGAATTCCATGGACAGAGGAGCCTGCCTGACTGCAGTCCATGGGGTCACAAAGAGTCCACCACGACTGAGTGACTGACACACACAAGGCGTCTATGTAATCTTCACTGACATCAGTCTCACTTGCTTGGGCCCAGGGAAACCTGTGATCAATGTTTACCGCTTCTGTTTACAGAGCACGTGGTGAGGAAGATGTGGTTACTGACCCAGTGGACCTGCTGGGCAAGAGGATGGATTTCCAGATTCGCCTTGTGCAGTGCCTTGGCACCAAGTGGCTGAAGGAAGATGCGGAGAGGGGTGTTCAGATGGGGTACCAGCCTGCTCTGCTGAGCTGCTGAACGTGAACCACCCAGCCTGTGTGCCCTGATGGGAGGGGGCCTTTCCTCAAGTTTTAAGAATGAGTTGACCATGAAATTTGCTTAAGTTTTTCTGCTTGTTCAACTCCCAAATGACTATTTCCTCCTTCTGCTTAACAGAGGGAGAAGTTACATGTCCCTCCAGGTCACTGTGTACAGGTCAACATGTACTGATTCTTCTAAGTAGTCGAAGCCAAGAGTCAGGCATTTTAATTATCAGAAAGAGCATCTAGTGAACCTGTGTTATCAAAGTAGGATGATTGGGTTTATTTTCTTTTTTTAGTTGGAAACAAAAGGACTATGTGTGATGATGTGATAGAGGCACCACACATTAGTTTAAGATATGCTTAAACTAATTAGGCTAAAAGGATACTAAAAGATGAAGCAATAAAGAAGGAGAGATTTTGAAGGACAAAAAACAAACCACAACCTCTTATGGAAAATTAATAACTTTAGATTATCTAAGTAGAAAGTATCAAAATCCTTTTCTCTTTTTTTTAGACTTTTAGTAAGTATTATCTATGTAATGATGATATCTGTGTTGAATAGCTGAGATGTTGGAGGTGGCAATCAGGAGAATCAATTGTAGGTCATCTTTTATCAACTAAATGGCAACCCACTCCAGTATTTTTGCCTGCAAAATCCTGTGGACAGCAGGCCTGGCAGGCTACAATCCATGGGGTCACAGAACTGGACACGACTGAGCATGCACACCTTATCAACTAAACAAAGCAGGCTACAGTTCTTTGGCTTATCTGACACTTTCCTTTAGAAATGTATCCCTTATGGTTTTGAATTATGGTTTCTGTTCTTTTCTCAGGTACAGAATTTATGATCTTCCAAGCACTTTATATACCAAGCCTGTATGGAAAATTGTGAATCCCCAAATTGATGAGACTGTCCAATTTACAACCTTAAATGCATCTCAGGAGTTTCTGAATTATTTACAGACAAACGCTCTCATTGTTGATTTATGGGGTCTTCAAGGTACCATGCTTACCTCCCCTTTTGCATGGTGCATTCCTCCATCAGATGTCATGTTGTGTATCTTAGGGCTGCAGAGGGAGGTTGTCAGGGTCTTGACAGCAGAGGCCAAGAGGTGTCTTCTCCTGAGCCTCTGGGTTTTGGTCCACAGTTGATTACATGGTTTAAACCTCCTCACACAACACTGAGAGTGGAGGATGAGACATTTCTTTCCTGATGGGTCTCTCCCTCACACTACAGAAGGCTGTGCTGAGCTGAGCTGCTCTCAGCTGAACCTCATGGTCACAGGTGAAGGCCACATCCTGGTGGACACGAAGAAAACTCCCCCTCTGATGGACAGAGGTCAGGTGTGTTTATTTAAGTCACATTAAAAATAGATGTCACAGATGACTGAAAAAAAAAAAATCTCAGATAATAGTTGCTTGGGGATCATCAGTGTTCCCTCCCATTAAAAAGCCTCTTCCTTGATTTACTCCTGTGTATCTTGAGGGTCTTAAATCTTGGTTACCACCCACCCCTCACTGCACCCCATCCAGTTTTCATAAGATAGGAACAAGGGCCAGTCTCAAAGGATATGCAAATAATGCACACAAGACTAACCCAACTTGTTTCTGTAGAGTACATCAAACCAGATACCAGAGCTTTATCTGAAGCTGCTCAAGTTAGAACAGGAGACGGAACTGCTCAGAAACATAAACAGAGTCCTCAGAGAGGAAAATGTGCTTCTTAAAGAATCTGTTGAGAGAACCAGCTCTAGTCAACAAGGTGAGAGGCCGCTCAAATCTTGGTGTTTAAACTCCTACATTTGTGATGTGTATTTTCTTTCTAAGAAACAAGCTATTAAATGAGTTCATATCTTGTTTCAGTTTTTTTTAAAAAAGCAGAATATTTTTTCCTTGTAAGATTTCTTTGGATGGGTCCCAACTGGTACCTGATAAATGATGATGTAGTACAATGCCACCAAGATAATTAAATATATAAATATGTGGATAAATAGTTGTGGGTCAGTCACTTAGTCGTGTCCGACTCTTTGAGACCCAATGGACTGCAGCAAGGCTTCCCTGTCCTTCACAACTCCCAGAGTTTGCTCAAATTCATGTCCATTGAGTTGGTGATGCCATTCAACCATCTCCTCCTCTGCCACCCACTTCTCCTCCTGCCCTCAGTCTTTCTCAGGATCAGAGTCTTTTCCAATGAGTCAGCTCTTCACATCAGGTAGACAAAGTATTGGGGCTTCAGCTTCAGCATTAGCCCTCCCAATGAATATTCAGGGTTGATTTCCTTTAGGATTAACTGGTTTGAGATGAACAAATAAACGATCTCTTATCTTCCACCTTCAGCACATCAGCCTTCTAGTACCCGAAAGATCACTTGGATGACAGCACAAGGGCCAGCAGCCAGAGAGATTAATCAAATGTGCACCACCCAGCAAGCCAGCTATGACAGAGAATTCGCCAGAGCTCTTAAAGTGTTCTACCAAAGCATGAATGTGGCCAGAGGGCAGTTTCTCAAACTGAGACATTATAAACCTCCTGTAAGTATCCAGCATCCTGGGAGCCAAAGGATTATCTTTACCTTAAATATAACTCTTGGATAGAATGGCATTTCCCGAGGGTGGGGTGGGTGTGTGTTTAAGAAGAGCACGTCAAGGCCGGGAACACTGTGAGTCTGCTGTTTTCAGGCTTCCACCCATCTCTGCTCCCATTTTTCACTTTAGTGTACATCTGGTTGGTTCAAGGAGGCTGTGGCCCCTGCAGGATTGAGATTCCTGCACTTTATGACATATAGAATATCCCGGAAGTACACATTTGCTTTATTGTTATAAAACCAAAGAAATATAATTCATCACACTAAGATATTATAGGAGAAAAATCATGGTTACTTCAATAGCTACTGAAAAAGCATGTGATAAATTCAGCATCCTCCCACAATAAAAACCCTTAGCAAACTAGGAACAAAATGGACATTTCTTACTGACAAAGGCAGTCTTGAACACACAGGAAGCATAACCTTAATGGTAAATCATAGATGTCAGCTATCTTCACTTTTTTTTGACATTGTACTTTAGGGTCTAGCCAGTGTAGCAAGGCCAGAAATAAAAGGTATAAAGATTGGAAAGGGGGATAAAAAGTAATAATCATAATAGCAAACATTTATAGAACACTTGGGGGCTTCCCAGGTGGCACTAGTGGTAGAGAACCCGCCTACCAATGCAGGTTAGAGGTAAGAGACATGGGTTCAATCCTGGGGCAGGAAGATACCCTGGAGAAGGGAACGGCTACCCACGCCAGTATCTTGCCTGGGAAATCCCATGGACAGAGGAAACTTGTGGACTATAGTCCATGGGGTTGCAGAGTTGGACACCACTTGACAACTAAAAACAACAACATAATACTTACTAAGTGTTTTTATATTTACTGAGTTCTCACAACAACCAGACGGGTGTGTGTATGTGTTAGTCGCTCAGTTATGTCCAACTCTTTGCGATCCCATGGACTGTAGCCCACCAGGTTCCTCTGTCCATGAAATTCTCCAGGCAAGAATACTGGAGTGGGCTGCCAATCCCTTCTCCAGGGGACCTTCCCGACACAGGGATTGAACCCGGGTCTCCTGCATTGGCAGGCAGATTCTTTAGCACTGAGCCACCAGGGAAGCCCATAAATCAGTATAAAAACTTAAAAAATTGTTGCCATTTATCTAATAAAAGTCAAAGATGCACCTCCCCTATAAGCCTGCAATTCAACTCCTCTTCTCCACAGAGTAAACTGGTTCTGCAGAGAACCCCTGAGGCAGAGGGTCTTGGAGTGTGGTCCTCCCAGTCAGCAGCTGCAGCATTATCTGGAATCTTGTCAGAAATGCAAATTCCAGGGTCCCCTCCCAGACCTACTGAGTCAGAATCTCTGGATGTGAGGCCCAGTCAACTGTGCTTCAACAGCCCTCTAGGTGATTCTGCCTTCGACTCGTTTGAACCACCTCTCTTGGCATGCTATGTATGTAATGGATTAATTTTTCTCCTACCTATCTGGAATGGCCCTTGTTATACACCATTCCTGAGAGAACTGGGAAGATAGTCATTCAAGTCATTTTCTGTTCTGTGGTTCAGATGGTGGTCCAGGTGAAAAATCCTGTAGAAACCCACACATGTATGCATAAGATGGTATTTTAACCATTTTCCATTACAGCCCCCCAAATGGAAATATCCTAATGCACATCCACAGAAGATAAGTAAATTATGGCACAAGTGGCCAGAAAACAGGCAAAATATAGGGCTGTTTAGAGCTGCATTGTAGGTGGCAAGAAAACGATGATCAACTTAGGTTAGTGGTTGCTTCTGGGGGTGGGGAAATGGGTGTGACCAGGAGGAAATCAATCAAGAGATAGAGTGTTTTCTTGAGCAGACATGTTTAATTTGTACCCATGCATACATTTTGGGCACTCTTTCGGATATATCAGTTCAGTTCAGTTGCTCAGTCATGTCTGACTCTTTGCAACCCCATGGACTGCAGCATACCAGGCTTCCCTGTCCATCACCAACTCTTGGACCTTGCTCAAATTCATGCCCATCGAGTCGGTGATGCCATCCAGCCATCTCATCCTCTGTCGTCCCCTTCTCCTCCTGCCCCCAATCCCTCCCAGCATCAGGGTCTTTCCCAGTGAGTCAGTTCTTCCCATCAGGTGGCCAAAGGATTGAAGCTTCAGCTTCAACATCAGTCCTTCCAATGAACAGTCAGGACTGATTTCCTTTAGGATTGACTGGTTGGATCTCCTTGCAGTCTAAAGGGACTCTCAAGAGTCTTCTCCAACACCACAGTTATAAAGCATCAATTCTTCAGTGCTCAGCTCACAATAAAGAAAGAAGGAAAAACTAGTGTGGTGAAAGACACTAAAGTAAAAAATAATCCACAACCTGGGAGAGTCTGTTTGTATTGTTGTTGTTGTTCAGTCACCCAGTCATGTCCAGCTCTTTGTGACCCCATGGACTGCAGCACACCAGGCCTCCCTGTCCTTCACCATCTCCCAGAGTTTGCTCAAACTCGTGTCCGCTGAGTCGGTGATGTTAATATCCAGAATAAACAAACTACATATTTATTTTATTAAAATAAGAAAGACAACACGTGGCAAAACACATTGGAAAAAATGGCCAAAGTATTTGAGCAGGCATTTCACTAATCATCAGGGAAAAGAAACTAAAAGGAGATGCCCTGACACACTACCTGCCCCCTGCCCGCTCCCCATCTCTGTGAGCACTGTCACCTCCTCTTACCTTGCTCACAGGCTCCCTGGCCCACAGGGGTACCTGCAGTAGTCCCTTCTCCTATAGGGCAGGGGTATACCAGTCAACCCTATCGATGGGAGAATCCCCACCCACATGGTCCTTTGCAAACTTCAGAACGTCTACAGTATTATACCAGTCCCCAGTATTTGGATTCTCTCACCAATTTTCCCTGTTGACAATAAGTAACCAGACCAGACCTGTTCCTAGGTGAATTGTTGCCTCTGGTAGCAGCTTTCAAATGCAGCTTTCCAGCTCAAAGGGAGACCTTACTGGGCACCCCTTCATGTACACACATCATCCTTTTACTGTAATGAAGTGAGTCCACTAAGATTGAAATTGAGCGGGACACTTCAGGCCCTTCTGAGTACAAATCCCTTCCATGTTCCTCATTTCTTGTTTGGAGAAAAAGACTTTCCTCTCCTAGACCTTCCCTGAGTTCCAAAGAGCAGATTCAAGCAATTAGTAACTAGGGGAGTAAGGGAACACAGACACAAAGAAAAAACAAGCCCAGCATCATCTTTTCCATGATGGTCAGCTTAAAAGAATGTGTTGACTTATGACCCCAAACTGTGGAGATAATGCTCTATCAAATGGCCCCAAGTGTGAGGGGAATCACACTGACTGAAACCACTCACCCTGGTCAGGCACCATAGTTACCATTTGCATGAGTTATTTTACGACAGGAGGTCCTGGTAAGGAACAGGGAACTAATACGCCACTACCAACTGGAAGAGTTCAGGAAAGGTCAAAAGGTGACACCACGTGTCCAACCACCCCCCAGAATCCTTCTCACTGCCGTCCATCTTGGCTGAGCAATGTGCGCACCACCAGGAAGGACTCTGAACCAGAAGACAAAGACAACCCGGAAACTAATCCCATCACCATAAAATCCACTGCGAGCCATGTGGCAGGGTAGTTCTCCTGGGTTCCCTTTACCCTACTGCTCTCTGCCCGGGCATCCCTTCCCAATAAAATCTCTTGCTTTGGCAACACATGTGTCTCCTCTGACAATTCATTTCCGAGTATTAGACCAGAGTCCACTTTCTGGCCCGAGAAGGGGTTCCCCCTCCTGCAACACAAGCAGTCTTAAAATTAGTAACCTGGGTCAATTAAGAACTGAATTCCTCAGCCATCATGAGGTAAATAACCATCATTGCTTTTGCTCTCTCTCCAAAAGAAGTTAGGAGATCACGAGACCATGATATACTAGTTTGCTAGGACACACAGATCAATCACACTCAATGACAGATGCAAGTTACAAGATGATGCTCGGAGGTCTGCAACTGAGGTCTTATAGGGGAGCTGAAATCACATACTACCCCCACCCTACCCCCTTTACTTTTGCTTTTAAAACCCCTGCACCCTGGCCAGCCAGCAGGATGGCTCTGAGATGAGTCTAGGTCTCTCATCTTCAGAGCTGGCGCCTTCTTAACTAATACAAGCTTCTCTGCTCCAGACTCCATTATTTCAGCTTGTTTGGCTTCACTGTGCATCAGGCATATGAATTTGGGGTTTGACAATATCATTTTTTTCTTTATTTTTAGGAAGATGATCAAATGCTTCGGCCATTTGTACACCAACAGTCACAAATGCTAAAGGACTTTGGGGACCTACTTGAATCCAGCTTGTGGAAACTGAAAAATGATGTTGCTCTTATAGTGAAACATAAGAAAGAATGTTTACTGCATATGGAATAGTGTTCAGTTCAGTTGCTCAGGCCTGTCCGACTCTTCATGACCCCATAGACTGCAGCACGCCAGGCTTCCCTGTCAATCACCAACTCTTGGAGCTTGCTCAAACTCATGTCCATCGAGTCAGTGATACCATCCAATCGTCTCATCCTCTGTCGTCCCCTTCTCCTCATGCCTTCAATCTTTCCCAGAGGATACACCAACTGAAAACATTTGAGCTTTGAGTTGTCAAGATTATTTAATTAACTTGGCTATCGGAGCTGAACTGTGGACTCAACCTAGTCAACCCATTTCTCACTCACACAACTTTTTACACAGCTTTCAAGCAAAATTCCTTTTTATTTAAAATCATGTAAAAATGAATTCAGGCTGAAGGTGAGGTGGAAAATATGAGCAGAGAATGGTTAGCACTCTGAGCAAGAGGATCAACAGCCTGGAGCTGAATCCATGACTAATCAGTTCTGTGGTTTGGAGCAAGCGATGTCCCTTCTCTAAGCCTCTTTCCTTATCTGTTCTTCTTTAAGTTAAAGACCCTCTTTCTTCTATACAGTTTGTGCAGCTGCTGCTGCTGCTAAGTCACTTCAGTCGTGTCTGACTCTGTGCGACCCCACAGACAGCAGCCCACCAGGCTCCCCTGTCCCTGGGATTCTCCAGGCAAGAACACTAGAGTGGGTTGCCATTTCCTTCTTCAATGCATGAAAGTGAAAAGTGACAGAGTTGTCTCCTAACATGAGTAAGATTCTTATCAGTTTCATGCCTCTCACTGTATTGCAGAAATTCCATAAAGGAAATGGCTGTCCTCTTTACATGATGAATGTAACAGAACACTTATTTGTGTTTATGGTATGATTACAAAAGGAAAAGTCTTTGCCTTATTTTTGGGCTTCAGTGGAAAATGTAGTTAAATATAAAAAGTAAATTAGACAAAACTTTTGCTTAGGTAGTGAAAATCAGTAGAAACTTACCAGCTACATCCTTCAAACTAACCACAGGTATAGAACCAGGGAAAATGAATGATAAACCCAGTTATTAGCAGGACACAGACCACTTGGGAAGCACATTTCTACCACTACTCAATTATACAGACATGTCCAAACACAAATCCACTGTTCAATTGACAATCCTTTATTATTAAACTTAGGTAGGAGTCCAAAATCAGTCAGTGTAGATGGGTGAAAAACTAGGCTAAAACAGCAAAAACTGCAGTTTCATTTGGCAAAGGCCTACACTATACAGAGAAATTCATGGGAAAGTAAGATCCCATTTGATACCATGACGGAAAACAGCAGCCACTATCTCACATGACCACCAGCCTGGGTGCGTCAGCAACACAGACAGAGCCACCCATCCCATCCTCTCATCTGCCAGCTCACTTATAAAAAATGACCATGAATTCTTCAATGAAAAAGTCAGTCAAATATTAAGTTTTCTCTCAAAAGCAATAAAATCACAAAAATCAGCTAAGATTTGAAATTTAGGGTAAGCTAGTACAATTTCCTGCTTTTTAATGTATAGATATTTTAGATTTGACAATCTTTTCCACATATAGTCAGATAGGTTTAAAGAAGCATTTCAACATATCAAATTAAAAAGATGTTAATTCATACATTTTATGACTTCAATTAATTATTAAAATGTTTAGACTTCAGTGCTGCTAATGACACTAAATTCAATGCCACGTTCGTTGAGTCTGTCAATCAACTTTGTTCTGGAGAAAGCTGCTCCGGGTGTGAAGACTCCACCCCTGAAAGACATCAGGATGAAAACAGTGCACAATGCCCAGCTCCAGCCCCTTCCTCTGCTAGTATGATCTGCGGGACAGCTAGCTCTCAAATCAATGCAAGACTTATAAAAACCTGATTCTTGATTTCCTTATGGACTGTTTTCGGTTCCATTTCTAAAACCAGCCAAGTGAACAGTAGCTATTATTCAAGAGGAAACCAGTACCTAGCAAACCTGTCTAGACTGGTTCAGTGATAAGGAGGCTGTTTCCACAACGCTGGTATGTGTGTTGGGAGGGGCACATGGAGGGTTATCAACCCAAGTAACAGTTGCTGTTTATAAAGTCAGCCCTAAGACTCGGGAAGATTAAATACACACATGCGTGTGTGCTAAGTCGCTTCACTTGTGTCCAACTCTTTGCAACCCCATGTACTGTATGTAGCCTGCCAGGCTCCTCTGGGATTCTCCAGATAGAATACTGAAGTGGGTTGCCATGTCCTTCTTCAGGGGATTGTCTCTGCCTAGGGATTGAACCCGTGTCTCTGTCTCCTGCACCGGCAGGCGGGTTCTTTACTACCAAAGCCACCTGGGAGGCCTCTAAATACACACGTGGACAAAATAAATGTAGGTGATCAATTCCTGATAGAGCATAAACAGGACAAACAGGATGAAAAAGAAGTGTTTTTTTACATGTAATGGCTACCATTCAGAAAATGCTAAATATTTTCAAAGGGTATACAAATATTTGAAGAAAATGTAATCAAGTTTCACTTCATATAATTTTTATGTTTATTACTTACTAGTTTCAGGTCATACCTGATTTGTTTCTAAGCCTGCAAGCCTATGCTTATTTGTAAAGCTGGCCTACTTTTAGGCTAACAGCTAAATCCTCCAGTAAGATAGTGCACTTAATAATTATCTAGCCAGGATGCCATGAATCAAGGCATTCACTGCCAGCTGGGTATCATTCAGCATGGATTAAGGGCTCCTGCCAATAACACTGAACTACGGGGACCTTTTTTGAGTAGCTAACTTTGGATCTAAGTTATTTTTCGAAGGAACTGAAGCCAACTTACATGGCTCTCAACTTCTGTCTCCTCTCATTTATTTCTGCACTGTTCCTAGAAGTCAGTAAGGAACTGTCTTCGCGATTTTAAGTTCACCTCTCTCTTCAGATCAAACATACTGTAAACCCAATGCCTGAAAACTGAACTAAAATAAGCTAAATATAAATGAAAAAGATATCTTTAAATTTGAAGAAAATCAGACTTACGCCTTAGGAAGATCAGAGACATCATTTAGAAGAGTCATGGCTGCCTGGACCATGGCTATGGGGGTAGTTACATAGCCAACTTCTGCAGAAAACCAGTGATCAAGAAAAAGAAAGTATCCATAAACTAGACATTCAACAGCACCCAAAAATCAAATGGTAGATCTTATATCTTAGTGTACAGAATTTCCTTAATACTCTGTTCATGAAATAACAGAAATAACAATTAACATTTATATAGTCCTTACTAAGTGTTAGGAACTGTATTAAGTGCTTTAAATCTATTAAACTCATTTAATCCTTTTAACAATCATACACGGTTAGTACTATTTTATATCCATTTTACAGATGAGGAAACTGAAGCATAGAGAGGTTAAGTGCCTCATTCACATTCACAGAGTTAGACAGTGGTTGAACCAGAATCACATGCGGGCAGCTAGCTCAAGCCAACACTCTTACCAACGATCCTAGATTTATTCATACACTGTGCGATCTTTGCGACCCCTTAGACTGCAACCCATTCAGCTCCTCTGTCCATGGGATTCTCCAGAAAGAATACTGGAGCGGGTTGCCATTTCCTTCTCCAGGGGATCTTCCCGACCCAGGGATCAAACCCTGGTCTCCTGCACTGCAGGCAGATTCTTTACCATCTGAGCCACCAGGGAAGCCCAACTCATACACTAAACTGACCTTTATCAATCAAATACACTAAACTTCACTTTGAAAAACAGACTCAGTTTCTTAAAGGACAACTGAGTAACTCTCAAAGAAGTCTAACTTTAAGAAGTAACTTTAAAAGAAGTCTACAAACCAGTAGAACATTGGTGTTTATATTCATGTCAAATAAGAACATAGCTTATCCTAAAAACCCAAGTGGAAATTTGAAAAAAATGCAAGATGCAAAGATATCTTTGCTATTGGGCTTGATTAAAACTGTACAACAGATGCCTGTGATCTATTAGGAAGGACGGTAATGAAATGTAACTCACAGTGGGACTGTCTCTGTATAGTTCTCTAAAATTTACAGTACTAGTTACTGAATGTTTTGGGGTGACAGTTTTTTTAACAACCTATGAAAATTTTTACCCTCCCTGGAAAAACACACACGTGCACAAATTTTACAAGCAATGTCAGGGTGATCACAGACTCCAAAGAAAGCTTGGACCACAGCCTTGAATATAATTATACTACTGTTATAAGTAAAAGGCTTTAAAGTGACCCTTGAGTATGAGCATAGAACAGATAAATATCAATCAGCCCCTGTCTTCTTATTAAAAATTCCATTCAGAATTACTGAATCATGCTGAAAGAAAAAAAATCAGAGAGGGATACAACAATAAAACTGAATGATACCAATAATTCCAATCCTTCTTTTGACAGAATTATTTATCATTATTAACTTAAATAACTGTGCAAATTTATTTCTAAAACAACTTTTAGAAAGAAATTATGACTAACACACCACTTTATAGCTCAAGACAATATAAAACTCCCAAACGTTCTTAAGTCACATGTGAAATACCTGGTCCTTTCACCTGAGTACAAATTCTGATATTTGGTTTGTTCTTAACAGGAGAAATGTCTTGGCTGAATCCTTGACCAAAAAATGTCATCGTAAATGATGAGGCATCAATCTGAGGAAGAGAAAGCAAAGAGTTTATTAAATAAATATGTCATTTCCTCCTTGAACACAATAAACATTCTATCAACATTATACTTCATATAAGACATTTTTAATAGATAACAACAATCAATATTCTATTAGAATATCCTGTCATCCTTAACTAAGCATGGAACAACAAATAATTCTTTGAAGAACCATAAGTTTTGTTGACTGGTGTAATGTTCTGGGGACAGAGGTAGTGAGGAATAAAGCTGAGTCTTAATGAAGAAGAAAGATGAATCTTAGGCTGTGGCTGAAAGAACAGCATCACTAAAACAGGCAGTTTCAGAGGAAAAGCTGGAGGTAGTTTTTATTTTCGGACAGAATATGTTACTCTGGCTTTAGATATGTTTGAGATGAGAAGACAAAAATAGCAAGTAACGGTAATATGGGCCTAGGATATAGACACAAAACTGCTCCATTTAGAAGTATAAAAATTTGATTCAAAATTAAATTATGAAAGATTTATCCAAGCATCTGTCATAATCACTAAACTTAGAAATAAGGTAACAAAGCCATGGTGAACAAATTTCTATTAAGTATAAACCAAAGGTCAGACATTATATTAGGCCCTGAGACATAAAGTATTTATAAAATAAAATATATGGCACTTCTAGGGCTTAGTTTAGGGGAAGGGGGAAGACTGTGTGTGTGTGTGTGTGTGTGTGTGTACACACACACACGAGATCTAGTAACAATATGAAATATGAATTAGAAGTACAGGGCTAGTTCAGTGGACAGCATTATTAAACCTACTGAGCAGGAGGCCAGGGTTTTGAATCGTGTGTGTCCTCACAGCACACATACATTCTAATACAGAAGTTTATTACAAAGAAAAGTAAGGTAGGTACCAGAAAGGAGAAATCATTATTTAAAGGCAAAACCAGACAAGGTGGCTACAAGAAATGAAAATTATAGCCCATATCTCTGATGAATATGAGTGCAAAATGAAAGTGAGAGTCAGTCAGTTGTATCCGACTCTTTGCGATCCCACGGACTGTAGCCCGCCAGGTTCCTCTGTCCACGGAATTCTCCAGGCCAGAATACTGAAGTGGGTAGCCATTCCCTTCTCCAGGAGATCTTCCCAACCCAGGAATTGAACCCAGGTCTCCTGCATTGAAGGGGGATTCTTTGCCAACTGAGACACCAGGGAAGCCTCAGCTTCCTGTGCAAAGTCCTCAGCAAAATATTAACAAACTAAATTCAACAATACATTGAATGGACCATAAGCTATAATTAGGATCTGGCCATCAAGCTAGTGATAAAGAACCCGCCTGACAATGCAGGAGGCATAAAAGACATGGGTTCAATCCCTGGGTCAGGAAGATCCCCTGGAGGAGGGCATGACAACCCACTCCAGTATTCTTGCCTGGAGAATCCCATGGACAGAGGAGCCTGGTGGGCTACCGTCCATAGGGCCACAAAGAGTTGGACACAACTGAAGTGACTTCGCACAGCACAACACAGCACATATTATACTTAAGTGGGATTTAGTTCAGGGATGCAAACATGTTCAACATCCACAAATAAGTCAATGTGATATTCTACATTAACAAAATAAAGGATAAAAATCATATAGTCATCCCAAACACAGGAAAAGCACTTGATAAAATTGAACATCCATTTATTAAAAAAAAGTCTCAACAAAGTGTGTATATAGAGGGGACATATTTCAACATAATAAAGACCATATATAACAAAACCATAGCTAACAGCATACTCAGTGGTGAAAAGCTGAGAGCTTTTCTGAAAGCTCTTCTTCTAAGATCAGAAACAAGACAAGAGCACCCACTCTTGCCAGTTCTACTCAACATAGTATTTGGAAGTCCTAGTCACAACCATCAGACAAGAAACAGAATACAAGGAATCTAAACTGGAAAATAAGAAGTAAAATTGTCACTGTATGCAGAGGTCATGATATTACATATAGAATATACTAAAGGTACCACCAAAAAACTATTAAAACTAATAAATGAACTCAGTAAAGTTGCAGGATATAAATACAAAGTTAACATACAGAAATTTATTGCATTTCTATATACTAACAACAATCGGAAAGAGAAGTTAAGAAAACAATCTTATTTACAATCCCATCAAAAGGAATAATACCAGGAAATAAATCTAATCAAGGACATATATACTTGTGCTCAAGAAACTATGACACTAATGAAAGCAACTGAAGATGACACATAGAAATATATACCATGTTCTTGGGTTGTAAGAACTAATATTGTTAAAATGACAATACTACCAAAGAAAATCTACATAGTCAACGTAATACCTATCAAAATACCAATGGCATTTTTCACAGAATCAGACCAAATAATTCTTAAATTTGAAGTCAAAAGACCTCAAAGAGTCAAAGTAATCCTGAGAAAGAATAACAAAGCTGGAAGTATCATCTTCTCTAATTTCAGATTACAGTACAAAAGTACAGTAATCAAAACGGTACAGTACTGAGAACCCCCTGGCGGTGCAGGGGTTAGAACCCCATGGTCCACTGCAGGGAGCATGGGTTCAACCTCTGGTTGGGGAAATAAGACCCTGTAAGCTGTGCAGCATGGCCAAAAGACCCCCAAAAACCAGTATGGTATTGGCACAAAAAAGACAGACACATAGATTAATGGAGCAGAATAGAGAGCTCAGACATAATCCCACACTTACACGTTCAATTAATCTACAACAGATGAGGCAAGAACATACAATAGAAAAGAGAGTCTCTTTAATAAACTGTGTTGGGAAAATTGGACAGCTACATGCAAAAAATCAAACTGGACTACTGTTTCACAACATATAGAAAAACAAACTCAAAATGGATTACGAACTTAAATATAAGACTTGAAACCACAAAACTCCTGAGAGGAAAACATAGGTAGTATGCTCTTTGACACTGGTCTCAGTATTTTTTTTTTCATTTATTTTTATTAGTTGGAGGCTAATTACTTTACAATATTGTAGTGGTTTTTGCCATACATTGACATGAATCAGCCATGGATTTACATGTGTTCCCCATCCCGATCCCCCCTCCCTGGTCTTAGTATTTTACTGGATGTCTCCTTAGTCAAGAGAAACAAAGGCAAAAATAAACACGTGGAACTACATTAAACTGAATTTTGCACAGTGAAACTATCAACAAAACAAAAAGACTGCCTACTGAATGGAAGAAGATATTTGCAAAAAATGTATCCAATAAGGAGTTAATACCTAAAATATACAAAAATACATACAATTCAACCAAACAATCTGATTAAAAATGGGCCTGAATAGACATTTTTCCAAAAATACATACAGGTGACTAACAAAACATGCTCAATATCAGTAATCATCAGGGAAATGCAAATCATATGATCCAGCAAGTCTACTTCCAGATATTTATTTGAAGCAAACAAAAACACCAATTTGAAAAAATATGTGCACCCCCATGTTCACTGCAGCGTTATTTACAATAGCTGAGATACGGAAACAACCTAAATGTCTGCTGATATGTAAAGAAAATGTAGTGTGTGTGTGTGTGTGTGTGTGTGTGTGTGTGTACAGGTACACACACACATAGAGGAATCTTATTCAGCCATAAAAAAGAACGAAATCCTGCCATCTGTGATGACATGGATGGACTTCAAGTAAAGTAAGACAGATAAACACTGTATGTTCTCTCATTGGTGAGAACGTAAATTGGTACAGCCTCCATAGAAAACAGTATGGAGGTTCCTTAAAAAAACTAAAAACAGCTACCATATGATCCAGCAATCCCACTCCTGGTCATATATCCAGAATAAAGGAAAACTTTAATTCAAAAAATAAATGCATGCCAATGTTCATAGCAGCACTATTTATAATAGCCAAGACACAGAAACAATCCAAGTGTTCATCAACAGACAACTGGCTTAAGGAGATGTGATACGTATGGTGGTGGTGGTGGTTTAGTTGCTAAGTCGTGTCCGACTCTTATGACCCCATGAACTGTAGCCCGCCAGGCTCCTCTGTCCATAGGATTTTCCAGGCAAGAATACTGGATTGGATTGCCATTTCCTTCTCCAGGGGATTTTCCAGACCCAGGAAATGAACCTGGGTCTCCTGCATTGCAGGCAGATTCTTTACCAACTGAGCTATGAGGGAAGCCCATGATATGTATATATACAATGAAATATTACTGTTATAAAAAAAGAATGAAATATTGCTCTTTGAAGCAACACGGATGGACCTAGAGAATACCATACTAAGTGAAGTAAGTCAAACAGAGAAAGACAAATATATGATATCATTTATATGTAGAATTTAAAAACTGATACAAAATATAAACAAACTCAGATATAGAAAACAAATTTATTGTTACCAAAGAGCAAAGGGGGGACAGATAAATTAAGAGTAGGGTATTAACAACTACAAACTACTACACACAGAATAGATTAGCAACATGGATTTACTGTGTAACAGAAGGAACTATATTCAATACCTATAATGGAAAATAATGTGAAATATATATATATGTATAACTAAGTTACTTTGCCATATACCTGAAACTAACACAATATTGTAAATCAACTACACTTCAATAAACAATTAAATCTGACCCTGTTATCACCTTCTTTAAAATACTTCCCTGACTTACTGCTTTGGCAATGACTCTTAGACCTGGGACTTTATATATCAGAATCACTCAGGGAGCTTTTTTCAAATACACGTTGTGACCCTGGCATCTGGACATTCTGATTCAGGAGGTGTGACGTGGGACCTCACAGCAGATATCTCAGCTTTGGGAGAGAGCCCAAAATGGATGACCAGAGATGCAGGTTTGACAGGTGTAGAATGTGGCTTGGGCACTGGACTTTTTGAAGGCTCTTCAGTGATGTTAATGCACACTCAATTTCATAAAGGCATTATTCAAAATAGACAAAAGATAAAAGTAACCCAAATGTCAATGCACAGATGAGTGGATAAGCAAAATAGGGTATATACAATCAGCCCTCTGTATCCCCGATGAACTAAAAGGTTAAGATGGGAAATTTTATGTCATGCGTATTTTAATTTTACTACAATTAGAAGGAAATGGTGGAGAAGGGAGACAGGAGAGAAGAGAGAGGGAACTAAGGTAGCTGTGATGGATTTGGAGAAAAATCTAGAGTGATGCCTACGTTCTTGATTGGGCAGATGATAGTGCCACCAACTGACATGGGAAACATAGAAGGAAGAAGAGGGTCTGATGGAAAGAAGTTCAGATTTTACACGTTATATTTGAAGTGCCCAAAGCAGTCGTATTGAAGATATTGGACAGGTGACAACTCAATTTACCTACCATGGGAATCCAGGGTGTGTGAAAGTGGAAAAAGGAAGTAAGTTTGGGAGAGGGACAGAGGAGGTAAAAAGGATGAGATAATGAAGGAGTAAAACTGAAGAGTAAAAAATCTGAAATTTCTATGATGTAAAGAGAGCACAATTTCTGGAGCCAAACAGCTCAGTTCTCATTGTAGCCTGGCCATCTACTCACTACAGGACTTTGGCAAATTTCTCTGTTACTTATTTTCCTCACTTATAAAATGGATATAACACCTCCCTTAAGGAGTGTTTGAAAAGATTCAGTAATCTAATGTATATAAAGAACATAAGAATGTCTGAAACACAGTAAGTGCTTCATCAAGTCTTAGCTATTATTATCACTGCACTGAGGAAAAGTGAAAACAAAATTAAGAAAAATATTATTTTAGAGACCTAGATACAAAGGAAAGAGTTACCTGTTTTTGTGTTGGACCTTGTTTTGAAAAATAACCAAAGGAGAAGAGCCATGGGAACTAAAGGGGGAAAAAAAATACCTTTAGTTGTATTTTTTAAAATTCACAGAAAATACTTCTATAGGTTTAATTTCATAAAAACTTACTTACTTTTATGAGAAGTTGCCTTCCAATGCCAAACCTCACAAAGAATAAAAAGAAGAGTCCAGCAAACATCAGCTTAATAACAGAAGTGATGCCTCCCACAGTTACATAAGCAGCATACTGAACCTAGATGAAGAATATAAAATCAGGATGTTATGCCTTTCTTAGACCAAGTAATACAAAAATGTTAGCTACTAATAACTTACTCTATAGTCAGAAATATCAAATGAAAGCAATTTTCACTTTATGAATGTGTTATGTTCTAAAAGCTTGTTCAGAAAACAGACACTACAGGGACATTTTTTAAAAGGAATTGTTGCAAACAATAATTAGCTCCTCCTGCTTAAATACAAATATGAAAAGTTCATAATCATATACCTGAGTTTAACAATTATACATTATAGAATGTATACTCCACTTACAACCTCTTTAAGAAATTTTTTTTTTTTAACTTAAATAGTTTCCTCTTCAAGTCTTGGCAGTGGGAATAATGACTTCCCTCACCAATTGAGGAGGGGTGGTAGGGTGGGACTCCAGAGGTAGCAAGGAGAGAAGAGAGAAGAACCCAGACATCTCCATAAGCAACAGAGAGAGTATTCTAGCAGCTGAAGCTCTCAACAGGACTGCTGGGTGATTACAACACCAGAATTTCCTGCACTGAACTTGCTTCTACTGTCTCATGTAAAAAATATATTCAGAAGGTCAGATCTGAATTGTGGGAGGAGGCTATTACCACCCCCATAAAATGCAAAATGCTCTACACTACTAATTCTTTATGCTCCCAGAAACTGAATGATGCACTATTCAACTCTTTCTCTCTTGGATTTATAAACATAAAAATCCCACATTAAGCTGATAGAGGAACTGAAACAAACTAGAATACTCTTTATTAAAAAATAAATCATATACACTTACAGGTGACTGCTCTAAATTTTCATGCAAGTAACGCTGAGTTCGCTTCACAACAGACACATCTGCTCCCAAGAAAGGAATGGAGTAACTGTTGAGTTCTCTGCAGTAAGAAATTGGCCACCTGCAAGACAGACCCATGTTGCATCTTTTCCATTTACAGTGACCACAACTTTAACTGGTAAATTTCTGAATAAAAACCTTAACTCTTGCTGAGGCAATTGATGATAACAATAATGATGGCAGATCTGCTCTTCACTAAAATTTACTTTAGTATTCATCCTTTGTTCTCTACACTTGCCCCCAAATAAGTGACAAGTTAGAACACTAGTATTCTTCATACCATGGGCACTTAACACATACATAATTTAACCATGTTTTGTACCCCAACAATTTCCCCAGATAATGATAAAAAGAACACTCATTTCAATAGCCAAACTCTTGAGTTCAGAGTTCTCACATATAAATACTATTAATATATTGATTAATATACATAAGATCATCAGATTTTTATTGTATAAAATTTAATTGATGTTTAATTTTGATACTGATGGTGAAGAGTCATAAAACTAATTTTCCCCAGAATCCAAATGTATTATTATATATGAAGTAGCTAAACTTAGTGTAACATATTAATTATATTTTATTTATCTTTGAAAACAACAGTGAACTCACTATGAAAGTCTCCAGGCTTTTTAAATAGCATATGGTATTAACAGTCAGATAAACAACAACAGGCTTAGATAAACTGAAGAACAGATTTTGAGATAATATACCTTCTTTTCAATTTTGGTCCAACAATTGGGACAGGCTTCATATCTGACTCATTTCGTAGTTTTTTCAAATTACTCTTATCTCCAAAACCATAAACTGCTGACTTCCAGGTACCATCATGAATGCACAACCCCTAACAAAATAATTCAAGAGTTAAAGAAACATGTAAACTCATACAACACTGTAAATCAACTGCACTCAAAAAAAAAATATTAAAAAGATACATGTCTTAAGGGATAATTACTAAAATGTAAAACCAAGTCATTTATAATTGATACAAAGAACATTTCATCTTATTTGAGCAAGGCATAATCTCTAATTCAATAATCTTGAGATGAATTTTTATCACTGGCTAGGCAGCAGTACCTGGAGAAGGAAATGGCAACCCACTCTAGTGTTCTTGCCTGGAGAATCCCAGGGACGGGGGAGCCTGGTGGGCTGCCGTCTGTGGGGTCACACAGAGTCGGACACGGCTGAAGCGACTTAGCAGCAGCAGCAGCAGTAACATTCATTAGTACAATCATATTCACTGTTTACACCCTTTTTACATACTACATATTTACAACATGTGCCCTTTCTTCTTTCCTCCTACCATTATTTATACTCTATAAACAAGCCAGTGAGTTTCACTTCATCATTTTCACTTAACTATCACTGATTGCTTTAAGCAGGAAAAAAGAAATAAAACCATCAGAAGATTCATGTTTTCACATAACAGCTTTGATGAAACTGAAAGGTGGAGAGATACCAATCTAACTTCCATTTTGTTACAGATTAATCACTTCTGTTTTGCTAAAACTAAAACAGAGCTAAAAGTCTTCTGAGTTTAATTTGTGAAACTATTCTCAATCTGCGCCTAGCCAATTTGACCTATTTGCAAAGATATCTTAAAATCAGGGGAAAACAGATTTTTTAAAAACCTGAGTACCTTCTTATACAAATAAGCCATTAAAAAGACAAAAACTACATCTCTTTTAAAAAACCTTTTCCTTTATTTTGCTAAAAAATAGAAAAGTGCACAGAACATAAAAGCATAATTTAATGTGATTATGAGGCTAACATCTATTTAAGCCCAGAAAGCCCTCCTTCTTTCCTGCCTTTGTGATAATCAAGAAAAATTCTTGTTTTTTTTTTTTTTTTTTTCAGTTTTACCACCTAAGAATTCATTTCTAGACAGTGTAGTAAATTTTGCCTGTTTCTAAATTTTATAGAAATGGAAATATATAGTGTATATTTCTTGAGTTTTGCTTCTTTTGTTCAAAATTGTGATGTCAGGATTCATCATGTGTTAGAAATACCTCTTTACTCTGCAGCTGACCATAACATTTTCTTTGATTAAAAAAATACTCAATCTAAAATTTTTAAATGTATAAAAAATACTATATAGCATATTAAAAATTTGCTGAGAGATGATTTTATAAGTTCTCATCACAAGAAAAAAAATTAGTTAACTAAGTATGGTGATAGATATTAACTAGTGGTGATCATTTTGTAATACATACAAATACTGAATTATGTTGTACATCTGAATAGTATAATGTTATATATCAATTACACCTCAATAAAAATAAATTAATAAAATATATTTCTGGGCAAAAAGAAGCCATTCCTGACCTTGAGGCCATGAAATGTCACCTTCTAAAAGCTTAGTGTTTTGCCTTATTCATTAAGGTCTTATAACCCACCTAAACTTGATTTTGTACATAGTGCAAAGTATGAGTCCAATTTCATTGTTTCTCCATACCCATCATCTCCTGAAAACTCTCTACCATAAATCAAGTGCTCATATATGCACAAACTACTTTGAGCTCTTCATCCTGTTCTGTTGACCTATTGCTATCTCCCTGCCAATATTACACTGACTTGATATTCAAGAGCATTGTTCTACCTTATTCTCCTTTAAGAAAGTGTTGCCTATTTTCAGCCCTCTGCATTTTCATACACATTTTAGAACTAGTTTTTCAAGCTGCACACTAAAAGAAAACAAGCAAAAAAAAAAAAAAAGACCTGTTTGGGATTTTGATTGGAATTATATGGGACTATAAATCAATTTAAGGAAAACTGACATATTAGCAAAATCGAGTATTCCAATCCATGAATATGGTGGATTCTTATATTTACCTGCCTTGTTTAAGCTCACTCAATAACACTTTATAGTTTTCTTCATAGAACTCTTACACATTTTGTATCACTTATTCTTAAGTATTTGATTATTTTAATTTTTTAAAGTTTTGGCTGCAACAGTTCTTTGTTGCAGCACACAGGCTTCTCAAGCTGTGGTGTGTGGGCTTCTCTTGTTGTGGGGGCCGAGCTCTAGAGCACACAGCCTCAGTAGTTGCTATGCATGGGCTCGGTTGCCCTGTGTCATGTGGGATCTCAGTTCCCGGATCAGGGATTGAACCTGCGTCCCCTGCATTGGGAGACAGTTTCTTAACCACTGGACCATCAGGGAAGTCCCCTAAAGTACTTGATTTTTTAATGCTACTATAAATGGTCTCTTTTTCAAAACAATTCATTTTCTAACTGTGGCTGGTATATAGAAATGCAACTGATTTTTATATTTGTTTTCCATTCTAGTCTTCTAGCAATAATAAAGACTAGAGTGGAAATAAACAAAACAAAGAAAAGAAAAACAATAAAGTCAATGAAACCAAAGCTGGTTCTTTAAAGAAATCCATCAAATTGAAGAACCTTTAGCAGGACTGACTGACAGACAGACAGAGAGAGGGAGAGGGCTCAAATTGCTAAAATCAGGAATGAAAGAAGTGGCATTACCAATCTTACAGAAAGAAAAAGGAGTATAAGGAAATATTATGAACAGTTGTATGCCAAACAAATTAGATAACCTAGATGAAATGAACAAATTCTCAGAAAGACACAGTTATGGATCAAGTTGTGTCCTTGCCCCAAATTTGTATGTTGAAGGCCTAACCCCCAGCACCTCAGAATGTACCTTATTTGGAAATAGGTTGTTGCAGGTTTAACTAGTTAAGTTGAGGTCATACTGGAGGAAGTGGACCCCCAACCCAAAATTACTGATGTCCTTATACAAAGGAGAAATCTGGACACGCACACACACCATGTGACAATGAAAAAGAGGTCTGAGTGATGCATCTACAAACAAAGGAACACCAAAGAGCACCAGCAAACACCCAAAGCTAGGAGAAAGCATGGAGCTCCCTCACAGTCCTCAAAAGAAACCAACCCTGCCAACATCTTGATCATGGACTTCCAGCCTTCTATCTAGATCCAGACTGCTAGCTAGATCTAGACTTCTGGCCTTAAACACTGTTTCCCTTGTTTAATCCAGTTTGTGGTACTTTATTATGGCAGTCCTAGGAAACTAAACCAGACACAAACTACCAAAACTGACTTAGGAGTATATAGAAAATCCTAAAAACCTGTAAGAAGTGAAGAGACTGAATTCTTGTTATCTCTTCACTGATTTCTAGTATATAATTTCTAGACTATAATCGTATTATAGACTGAAACATACACTAAAACGACGACTGGCACACTATTTCTGTAAAAGGTCAAACTAAGTATTTTGGGCTGTGTAGGCCACATATGGTCTCTGTTACACATTCTTCTTTGTTTTCCATTACAGCTCTTTAAATATATTAGAATTATTCTTAGCTTGCAGCCACGTAAGAGCAGGCTGTGGGCTGACACCTGCACTGGAGCTGCACTATGGAAGTGCACTATATGGAAGTCATTATACAGCACATATGGAAAACTGGCATCATCGTGGGAAGATGTACTGGACAGCACTGTCTTAAGAATATGATTTGAAACCTCTGAAATTCTTTGAATCTTGCTTTATTGTCCAATACATTGTCTATGATTCAATTTTTATGTAAAGTAATAAAGCTTAAGGGGAAAAGTAGGAGAAGGAGCAGGAGGAGACCAATCCTGGGCCAAGGGATGCATAGAATCAAGGGAGTTATCTTTGTGCAACCTTGGAAAATTAAGGCTCCATATTTTGCTTTAAGGGGAATGAGAAGACGCTGCATTGACTTTGATGTTTTCAAATCTTTGGTCTGGATTAAGCCCCAACTTTGAGTCCTTATAATAACAGGACTTAACAATATTTATTGAGTGATTACTAAATGCCAACCACTGTTCTGATTTATATTCATTGACTAATTTAATCCTCAAAACAGTTATATGAAGGAGACAGTATATCATTTTGTATTACAGATCATCTCCTGCTGCTCTTTCAAAAGAAGTCTCTTTTTTTAGCTATACTTATTTTCTCATTATCTCCCTGTAGTGGACATCTGTTTTTGTCAGTTCTACACTGGTCCCCTGCAGGAAATTTTTAATTCTGCTATCCTGTCTTCTACTTACAAAACTCTGTTTCCTATTTGGAATTTGTTCCATGGTGTTCAGAAGGGCTTGCTCCTATGATCCCCCCCTCCAGAGGCCCATGACCCAGGCAGGCCTGGGCTATCTGAGTACTCCATTATACCCCATGTCTCACTGTTTGGCTCAAGAATGACCAAATAAACCAATACTTGAGTAATCTTCCCTAATTTTGCATATTCAAACTCTGCCAGCTGTTCCTGGGAGATCATGAACCTTAAGTACAATGTGTATCTGCGGCCGCCAGCACTTCCCCACCATTGAGAGAGCCTCCACTGAGGAACACAGAATCTCTGAAGAGACGCCAAGAGGACAAGGGGAAAAAATGAGCTCTGATAACATCAGAACATCCAGATCCAGCCATACTGTCTACCTGCAGACATTCGGTTACAAGAGTCAGTAAACTCCTTTGTTTTGTTTAAACCAGGCTGAGCTGGCTTTCTAAGCTCGCGCTCCCCAGAGGCCCAAGCACATCTTTCATCCTCATTTCTGTGCTTCTGTTTTAGGCTGCTGCCTCTCACCTTCCAAATGCTATTCACTTTTTAAGGTTCAACTTAATAAGGCCTTCATGAGGCACTCTCAAATTATTCAGTCCTACTATCACTTCCCTTCCCTCTGATACTCTAGTGGATATTATTTGTAACACAAATTTTAGCATGTTTTACAGAGTTCTTTGTGTTCACCAATCTGAACCCATAATTCAAAGGAACAGACCCATTACTTAAAATGTGCTCCACACCATCCCACAGTTACATCTTGATTAAAGTATTTCCTCTCCCTTATCTACATCTCCTCAGCACCAACCTTTAAAATTCAGTCCATATCCCAGCTTCTCCAAAAACTCCATGATTTCTGGCCTCCCAGGAAGATGCAGTCCCCAGTTGCAGAATCCTACAGTATTTCACCTGACCTTTTTAGTAACAATTCTCATCTCCTGCTAGTCTAAGTTATTACCTCTTTAAGGGTTTGCATGTTGTTCATTGATATGTCACACTATCTTGCACTATTACATATACTTGCATTACACAATACCTGAAATACTGAGTACTTTTTTAAAAAGAGAACAAATACTTATGAAGCCTCAAGTATAGACACAGAATTGGGTTAGACACTAATGGCAATAAAAGTACTACCACAAAACATGGTCCTATCCCTAAAATGCAATTATCTTTTGTTCCCAAATAGACCATAAATTCAGTAAGATTACATTTACATCATATATTTCCTGTATGGCCACAAGAGCATCCAACTCCAAGTTAGGCACATAATACAAACGCACTGATCTGCAGTAAGGTGATAATTTTCTAGGGTGACAACATTTCACCACATAACAATGACAAATGCTTAGTGTTAGGATGAAGGTAGCTCATTCTAATATAATGAATTGTGCAACTGTTTTAAATAAATCCTATTTTAAGTCAAAATAATTCTCAGCAATCTTTAATTTTTAAAATTAAACATAGTGACTTTCATGCCCTAAAAATTACAACTGTACATACAATTTAATTAATCTAAACCTTTTTAACAGGCAAGTATCATTTCCAAAATGTTTTTTCATATTAACTTAGAAAACATGTGACAAACAAAAACTAACCTCAGGTCCTGAACGTATGGTCAGGAAACTTTCCACAGCAGTTAGTGTACCTAGAAGAGGGGGAAAATGGTAAAAGTAAAAATCAAATAAAAATCTACCAACCCACGACAAATAATAATAAGCTATTCCTATTCATTTAGGAAACATTTTTATTAAGCTTATAACTGACATAATCAGGAAAATCTGTGCTATAACAGTATTATTAGGTTACTGTAAACAGATTTAAGGAGCAGCTAAAGCCAGATAAATTATCAAAAATAAGTACTTTAACATAAACTAACTGCTGGTACTGGCAAAATGTTTTCTAGCAGTCAAACCGCCACTGCAAAAAATCTTTTCCAATAAGGCAACAATTTAGCTCATTCATTCTGGAAGCCCATCAGTTCTCAAAACTACACCTATGGGAATTATTCTATTTTCCAATATGAAAGCTTTCAAGAAGACTCATTAGTAGTGACTTATAATAAATGTACAGAAACCCTACCAAAGTGGGCCTTTGTGATGGCTTATTAAATACTTAAAGTAAGGCTGTTTAATTGAAATAAAAATGTAGAGAGTAAAAAAGTAGAAAACCAAGGCCAGAAAAAAAGGGGAGAAATCAATTATATTAACCATGAGAACTAATATATATGTAGAGTGGTTAAGAATTTAATTAGTCTTTGAGCTTATTGAGAGCAGTAAGACAAAAGAAAAACATAATGGGCTAGCTAATTCTTAAAATGTGATAAAACGAAATACATCCATTTCTTAAGAGACAGTATTCCCAGTTTTAATTCCAAGAAAAAATTAAAGCATGAAGCCTTAGAAAGCTGACAATGAGTAAGGTGATGAATAACTATGTCATCTACAAAGATGTTAACACCAGAGAAGAACTAAAGCCACACGAACATCTTTCTTAACACAATGAATGTCACAAAGCAGTAGCCGACATCATACTTAATAATGAAACACTAGAATCATTCCTAATAAAGAGAAGGGCATGAATTGAATAACTTTAAAATATCTGTCAAAACCAAAAACAGATCATTAAAGTCTAGGTCATTGGAGAGGATTCTGAGAGTTGTTATGAGAATGTGGCCCAAAAAAAAAAAAAAAAAAGAGAATGTGGCCTGAATATATGGCTCTGTGATCTAACCCTAAGCACAGGAAGAACATGCACCACCTAATATGTATGTATGTAATAAAATGTGAACCACGTGAATCAACAATTAGTTGGGGTATTTGCTAAAATGCTGATTCCTAGCTTTCAGTATCTGAAAAAAAGTTTTAAATCTCAAAGTAGTATTTCTCCTTTAAAAGTGAAAAAAAAGGACTTATCCAAAGTAACAACTACTAAATATTTAAGAATAATCTCAATGAGAAACGTGTAGGAACATCATGAAAAACAGTCCAAGCTTTTTTAGTAAATGAAGATTTCTAGTAAGTTTTTTAATAAATGTAAATATACTAGATCCATGGGTTGGAAGACTAAATAAGTATTTTAAAGATGTTCAATTCATGCCCTTTTCTTTATTAGGAATGGTTCTAGTGTTTCATTATTAAGTATGATGTTAGCTACTGCTTTCTGACATTCATTATGTTAACAAAGTATTCTAATCCTCAATTTCTAAAAATCTAAAATCAGTAAATGGTATGCATGTGCATTACATTTGTGGAGCTTCGTTATCAAAGCTACCTTTCTAACATAAACTGGAACACATTCCATCTTTTTAAGCTCTGGAATGGTTTATACAGAACTGGACTTACAGGCTTCAGATCATTTCCTAAAGGGATATTTTTTTGTATATGTATGACATTAGTAACTTCCATTGTTTTACTACATTAGTAATTTTTTACCATTCTTATTGTCTCCATTTTTATACATGAACTAAAAAAAAAAGATATCAAAAACTTTGTTCAATACTTCCCAGCTTTGTTCATTAAAAAATTAAAAATTTTCAATTTAGTATGATACTTTAAGATGTAGTAATTCCTAAACAAAGCAAGTTTGAATTTATAATGCTTGCTAAAAAATTTTTCCACAACTATAACCACAACTAGATTCAAAAAATGGAGAATTCCTTCCTTTAGAACACTTATAGTACTATCCATACCTCAAAAACCAATAGTGTCAGTAGCATTTTCTAACATGCAGAGTTACATTAAAACAAAGTATGTGTTTTAATATTACCCATTAATAATTATGTTTCTTTTCCCAAGCAGATTTGAGTTCATCACAATTACCAACATGAAACCACTCTATTTTAAATTCCATTATTGCTTATTGATCAATAATTACCATTCATTTTATTTCTGGTATATATTACTCCCAGATCTGCTGGAATGGAGTCAAAGCCACTGCTTCCAATGATATAAACCCCCTTTTCTGCAGCTTTCTCATGATACTTCCAATACATTAGTTCCAGAAACTAAAGATTCAAGACAAAAGATCTAAATCAGAGCTACATAGAAACATCTAGATCAATATTAAAAAACAAAGCAATTAAAAAGCAAATTTAAATTTAAACAGTTTAAAAAACAAAGCAATTAAACTGTGAAAATGCTAACTAAGATGCCTCTGCAGCAAAACCTTAACTGTGAAAACAGTCGGCACTTATTCAGCAAACATACCGACTCTGTTCCAGGTGAGAGATATGTTGATCTGAATTAATTCATTTTTTAGAACTATTTTTAAATGTAAAAGTAATTGCTATTATGAAAAATTAACATAAAAATATACAAAGAAAGCCAAACAAAGCTACCCCAAATCACATCTTCCTGATGAACATCATTACAAACACGTATCTGTGCGCATATATAAATAGAAAGATAAGAATGGTCAGAAAGGAGGGGATGCAAGAAGGTAATAACATCTGTTCAAATTCTTTGCCTGTTTTTTAATAATTACTTTTTAAAAACAATTTTAGATTTATAGGGGAAAAAATTGAGTAGTAGAGTGTTCCTAGGCACTCTGCACTCAGCTAACCCTATCATTTCATCTTGCACATTAATGTGTTATAATTAATGAACCAATGTTGATACATTATAACTAACTGAAGTCTATACTTTGGTCAGGTTTCCTTTGCTTTTACCTAATGTCTTTCTTCCATCCAGGATCCCATTCAAGATACTGTTCTACATTTAGTCGTCATGTCTTCTTAGGCTCCTCTGGCTGTGATGGTTTCTCAGACTTTTCTAGCTTTTTATGACCTTTACAGTACTGTCCAGGTACTTGGTAGAATGCCCCTCTATTGGAATTTATTTCATGATTTTCTCATTACTATAGTGAAGTTATAGGTTTTGGGGAGGAAGATCACAGGGGTAAAGTGCCACTTCATGATGTCATTATCAACAGTACATACTGTCTCACAAATATATGGTTACCAAAGCAGGGGGGAGGGTGGGAAAGAGAGATAAATTAGGAGCATGGGATTAAAAGATACACCACTAATATATAATAGATAAACAATAAGGATTTACTCTACAGCACAGGAACTATATCCTATAATGGAAAAGGATCTGAAAATACACATAGCTGAAACATTTTGCTATACATCTGAAACTAACACCATATTGTAAATTAACTGTACTTCAATTAAAAGAAAAGAGTACATACTATCAACATAACTTATCACTGCTGATGTTGACCCTGAGCACCGGGCTGAGCTAGTATTCTCCAGTTTCCCCACTGTAGAGCTTTTCTTTTTCCTTCTCCGTTCCCTACTATACTCCCTGGAAGGAAGCGACTGTGTGCAGCCCACACATAAGAAGGCAGGCGTTAGGTTCCACCTCTGAGGGAAGAGAAGCTACATGAAATGCATAGAATTCTTTTGCACAGGAGATTTGCCTCTTTTCCTCCCTTGCCCTTTTTTTAAACTGAGTTACTTAAATTTGCATTTTCGGTGTACACTCTTTCTGGATCACTATTAGGTTTTGATACCGCATTCATAGTACTTTACAAGGTAACTTGGAAGCTTCTCACCATTTTCTTTGTTCTAGAATATTTTAAATAAGAGTCAGTTTTTCTTACATTCATGCTTCTGACTTCTTGTATCAGTCTTGGTAAGTTACACTTTCTCATCACTTTCCAGTATCACCAACTGATACGCTCTAAGCATGTATACACTATATTGGCACACGATGACAGGACTGAGACTATAGGGACATAGCAGGTTATAGTTATAAAGCAATCAGTGTAGCTTTGTTCTTACAATACTCCACTCCTTGCAGTCAGGCAAACCTCAATTCAAGTCCTAGCTTTTCAACTTAATGGTTGTATGAGCAAGTTTTAGTTAATTCTGTTTACAGCATGCAGTAGTGATATAAATCAACACACACTATACACAAAGGCTTTGAAAGAAATCAGGTTGTTGGGGACAAATTCAGAAAAAATGAAGCGAATACCTTATCACCATGCTCTCCTTTCAAGCTTTTAATGAAATACCATCTTTAAATGCTAGGGAGGAATCATTACCTTCTAAAATATGTCTGCAAAATTGCACCATTTTTCATGTGAACAGAAGTTGTATTATTAATTCTGTTCTCTTTTCATTTTACATACCTGAGGTTCTCCAGAGATGTCAATACAGCTAGTTCCATTTTCAATACATGCTTTTATTACAGGTTCTCCATAAAATCGGTACTGGGAGAATAAAGAAAACCAACAGTTTATTCTTATTTGGCAAGCTTAAATGAAGGAATACCATTGAGTTTTGGAGGTACAGTCTTGGTTATCAAGAAATCAAATATTAATAGTCTAAATAGAAAATGAGAAAGTAATATAACTGCAATATACTGACACTCACAATGTAAATAAAGGACTGATGGAATTATCTCTAACTGAAGATAAACTCAGAAGTTTCATAGAATCAATGACTCATTTGAGTTGAATTCTGAAGAACAGTAAGGATTTGCCAGGAAAAAGAAAATCCAAACAAAAGAAAAATTATATGTAAAAGTGTAAAGAAGAGTGATGCTCAAGATATCTGAAGCACAGAATATTTGAGAGGGAAGTGTAAGAGATGAGTCTGGAGAGAAATACTTGAGCCAGATCAGGAATGACTCTAAGTGCCATGCTATCAAGACTGAACTTTATCTTTTCTGCATTGCTGAGCCCTCCTGGAGGATTTGAAATAGGACAGTGATGAAAAATTTATAGCACAGACATATCACTCTCCCTGTGGCATTAGAAAACAAAACTTATGGCAGGTAAGAAATGAAGGACAAAACTAAGGAAGGGGAAGGATTTACTAAGGGTGAGATATACTTAAGAGAAAAGATTTGACTTCCTGATTAGTAGGACATGGAGGCCAAACACCAGTGGCTGTATTAGACAAAATAAAAACAGGATGAAGAGATTTGGAAGGGATAAGTTTAATATCAAACACAGTAGATAATCTGAGTGATTTTATCTCCCAAACTATTTGTTGCTTAAACTCAAGGAATTAAACATTTAAAAACTGTATATATTAGTTAATACATCAGAGTCAGTCCCATTTCAAAAGAAGCATGATGAATTTTTCCTTTTGAGGGGAGGGTAGGAGAAAAATAAGCTCCTCTGCTTCTCTCATTCCTCACAGCAAAAGATGGAGAATGGAGATGGTCTGCTTCTTCTAGACTTTAAGAAACAGGTAAAGGGACACTTAAAAGAGGGCACTGCAGGGACTGACCTTTTCAAGCAGGTTACAGGTTCCTCTCTACCTAACTCCACAGCCTTCTCTCCCCCTTCTTAAACACAGCAAATGACACTGGAATGACAGGACTGGGAAAGTGTGTTTAAGTTCCAGTTCATCCTCTGCCACTAGCCAACACTGAAATTACTGAAGCACTTCACTTCTGAGGCAACACAGCACAGTGGAACAAACAAGGGCTTTCCAGGCACCAAGACCTAAGTTCACATTGTAAATCCATCATCTACTAAATTGTATGAATTTATTTACAAATCACGGGCATGGATTACTATACTAATATACATTTTTAAACATACATAAAAGTCAAAGTTCTATTTTCTTCCTGGACTCAATGGATCACCTTAGGTAATATTTACACACATCCATCTGAAACTCATTTAGTGACTTCCTTGGCCTCCTGATTATTTTACCCCCAAATATCTCAAGCTACCAGTAGTCTACTTGTGTCTGAATCACCTGGGCCCTCATTAAGGCTGCTGATTATTCAGTCCCACCCCAATATCCTCCAGTAATAAGTTTTCTGGGGGAGACTCCAGGAACCATCATTATAAATAAGCCTCACTGATGACTCCAATGTACATTAGAGGTAGAGAATTGCCTCCCTAGACATTCTCCCCAGAAAATCTCACCTACTTTCTGGATTTCAGTTAAAGTATGTACGCTGATGACTTTCAACTCCTATCTTCAGAGCTGCTCACTGATGAGGTTGCCTCATCTGCAGCTTCTGTCATAAAATTCAGGATCCACAAAAGCACAGAACATGTGGCAAAACTAATGTCTCTTCGGCTTCATTTTCCTTCCTCTATTTCCTCTTCATCTTGATTTCGTCACTTATTTACAGAAAATAATTCCATTATAATTCCATTACGTATTTCCTGTCTTAACTTAAAAACATCTAGCATACACCTCAGTTTCAATATATCCAAAATCAGATTAATCATCTATCTCTCAAAAGCAGTTTTCCCCTCTCCACTTCCGAGCGCAGAAGACCATAAAGAATAATGCTTAAAAGTATTCATTCAGTCATTTTCTGTATATTTTAACATAGTGCTTGTTTATAAATGCCTGATTAGTACTACACATATCATTTAGTTCGCACGAAAGAGACCCTCACAAAGTAGAGCAACGGGTTTTAAAAAATACCTTCAAAGAAACAAATCATGACACCCAAACTAGCAAACTGGCATTTACCCTGGGAGAATAATCCATATTACAATGTAAAAACAACCTTCAGAGTGGAGGTTAAGGAGCAGAATGTTTTGGAGGCAAAAAGCTAGAGAAGATTGTAAACCATCCAACTGGAAACATCCAGAAGGTAATTAGATCCACCAGTCTGGAGTTTAAGGGGTAGGTTTTCAGTGGAAATAAGTTAATGTAGGCACCATCAGCATACAGATGGTATTGAAAGCCATGGATTTCTAATCTTTCTGACTATGACCCTAAGAAATTCATTTCACATAGTGACTCCATACACAAATGTTTCCTGACATGAAAGCTTCATGAACCAATACTTACCTTTATTATGTGCAATTCATCCTATTTTCTACTTCAGTCTGTCAGATTATTTTCTTTTTACTACCTGGTCTTAACCCACTGAAATGATTTCACAAGGTTTAAAAAATACTGGCCCAGTTACAATTTCTGTTTGGGGTAATGAAAATGTTCTAGGAATAAAGTCCTGATAGTTCTATAAGACTGAATGTACTTAATGTTACTAAAGTGTATACTTAAAAATGGTTAAAATGCTAAATTTAATGTTATATGTATTTTACCACAATCATAATCACATTTAAAAATGGTCCAGCAAATGTAAACAGAAAAGAGTTTCTAAGGCTTAAGCTCTGAGGCCTCTGGCATTCACAGGAGGATAAAAAGCTGGGGGGGTGGGGGCGGGTTGGGTGGAACTAGGAAAGGGCAAGAATTTAGAAACTAAATGAAGAAAGGAAAAAGTGATCAACTGGAACAAATGCTGAGTGGTTTGACTAAGGTGAGCAATGAGAACTGACAACTGGATTTGACAGGACAGGGATGTTGGCATAGTAGTTTCATTGAAGGCCTAAGTATAAAAGCCTGACAAGACTAGAGAGAGGAGAAGGTGAGGAAGAGGAGACAATAAGTAAAGAGAACTCTTTCAAGGAGTTTTGCTAAAAAAGAGGCACAGAAAAATGTGAGTAGTTAGAAGGGTGTGTAGAACTAAGGGACATTTTTCTTTAAATGAGAGATATAATCCCATATTTGTATGTTGAGAGGAATAATCCATCAAGATGGAAAATTTGATGATAACCAGAACACATGTAACTATCAACCTGTAACTATAAAGTCTTTGAATATGGTGCCCAACAGAAGCAGGGGCAGTTTTTCCTTATAAAAGGAGGTAAGGCAAAGTCAAGGTATAATGCAGGTAAGGAGGTAGTATAAATTCTCCTGACAGGCAGGGAGAGAAGGAGGGAGAAAGGGAAGGAGAAAGAAAGAAAGACAAAGAAAGGAAGAAAGTTACCAGGTAAGAGTGAGAAAAAAGGAACGGGATGTCAAAAAGTATGAGAAAAAAGAAGTTATAAAACTGTTGCTTCAGAGAATAGAAGAGAAAATAGCCTAGGGAAATAGAACTGCTGGAAGTACTGAGACTGCACATGAGGTTTGTAATCACATATTTTAAGTGGGACCAGTCAGCATCATGATGCATTTTTTTCTCCAGCCACACTGGGTTACACATGTTCAGGTAAACAGTAAGCAGGGAGCTGGAACAATCAGGGCTTGGGTCTTTCCAGAATGTGGGTAGGGAGGGACAAGTTGGTTAAGGATGTGTATAAGACAGTGATTCAAGCAACAAACCTCAGAGCCACATTCTAAGCTAGTTAAGAACAAAATAAATTGAAATAAACAATAGAAATATATTTTATTTTATGACAATCAAAAATTTTCTAGTTTCATTTAACAAAATTATCAACAATTTCCTAAATGCTTTGACAATTAGGACTGCTTCCTCAGATCAGTAAATGTCACCAACATTCACTGTGTTACACAGACCACAAGTATCTCTTTCTCATCCAGGCCAACAGCAGCAGCCAGAGGTTCTCTTGTCAAAATATCTGGACTCAACCACGTCTCTCCCCCTCTAACACTCCTACCCTGTCCGTGGCTTGCTTGCATTAGTCTACTCTTGGTTCCCTACCATCTATTTTTTCTCTCAGAAGCCAAAGAATTTCAAAACCGTAAATCAAATTATGTCAACCTGCTTTCAACCGTTCAATAACTCTGTCATATTCAGAAGAAAAATCCAAACCCCAACCTTGACCTTTCAGACCTAACCACCTAGCTCCTGGATATCTCTCCAATCTAACTCCCCACCTCTCTGCCCTGCTCGTGCCCAGCTACACTGGCCTCTCTCACATTCCTCCGTCTCTCCAAGAACATGCTCATCTCAGGACCTTTGTATTTGCTCTTCCCTGCAACTCAATACCCTCCAATATACACACAGTTTATTCCCTCACTGCATTTAGGTCTCTCTGCAAAGTAATACACACACCGTTTATTCCCTCACTGCATTCAGGTCTCTCTGCAAAGTTCCTTGTAGAGACCTTCCCTGACCATCCACCCAATAGAGACTGGTGTGTCAATCTTTTTCTCTCTCTTCCCTGTTGTATTTTTCTTCAAAGCACCTGTCACTTACCCACTATTACATTATTTTTCTGTCTCCCCACTGGACTATCAGCTCCATGAGAGATTTTCTGTGTATTTTCTATATATTTCAATAAATATTTATTGAATAAATGAATGAGTCCTTTTAAAATATCTTTCTTTGTACATGCATTAACATATACACTGGTACAGCAGTACACAATGCAATTTTATTTTATTTATTTTATTTTATTTTATTTTTTTTTATTTTCTCACAATGCAATTTTAAAAATAAATAAAAAGAAGATTGTGGGTACCTGCTAACTTTTTTAGTTAACGGGTATATAGCACACAAAAAAAGCAATTTTAACTGTAGCCACTAAATAAAACAGCAACAGTCCTAGAGTCTAGCGTCACTCTCTCTTTCAGGAGACTTTGGTCGTATTCATTTGCTTCTCGTGAGAAGTAAAAACTCCTTATAAGGGGTTAAGGTCCTGAATCAATTCTTCTGTCCCTTGCCCTTATGTTTCTCTGAAATACAAAATACCAGACTCTGCTAGAAATGAATAGATTTTTTGTTCTGACACAAAGAAGGGCAGATTACTTACTGGGCCTACACAGTTGAGGACAACTGTTGCCTGTTTAGCCATTTCATCAAGTGAGGCTGGATTAGTGATATCACAAATTATTATTCCAACTTCAGATGACAGTGTCGGTCTTCCTGAAATAAAGAATAAATTGTTTTAGGCAAATCCCAATACAGTATTAGATCTCCTAGATCTTCCTTTCATAATAACCAGTGATGGCAAATGTACTAAGGGCTAACTCTTCCTCTCAAACAAAAGATAAAACTGTTTTTAACAAGGTAATTTAAAAAAGGGAAAAGATTATGAGGAAAATGGAGTTAATGCTAAGGGTTAATAAACATTGTTGTTGTTGTTTAGTTGCTAAGTTGTGTCTGACTCTTTGCTGCCCCAGGGACTGTAGTCCGCCAGTCTCCTCTGTCCATGGGATTTCCCAGGCAAGAATACCGGAGTGGGTTGCCAGTTCCAATATCCGGGGGATATTCCAGACTCAGGGATTGAACCCCTGTCTGCTGCACTGAGGGGATTCTTGACCACTAAGCCACTGGGGAAGCTCCCAATAAAATAATTTATTAATGCTTAAAAGAAAATCTAACATAAGAAATGTGTAAATGCACTGAGGAAACCAGATTTGAAAGAGACACGTGCACCCCAATGTTCATCGCAGCACTGTTTATAATGGCCAGGACATGGAAGCAACCTAGATGCCCATCAGCAGACGGATGGATAAGAAAGCTGTGGTACATATACTGAATAGAATATTACTCAGCCATTAAAAAGAATACATTTGAATCAGTTCTAATGAGGTGGATGAAACTGGAGCCTATTATACAGAGTGAAGTAAGCCAGAAAGAAAAACACCAATACACTATACTAACGCATATATATGGAATTTAGAAAGATGGTAACGATAACCCTGTATGCGAGATAGCAAGAGAGACACAGATGTATTGAACAGTCTTTTGGGCTCTGTGGCAGAGGGTGAGGGCGGGATGATACGGGAGAATGACACTGAAACATGTAAATTATCCTATGTGAAAGGAATCACCAGTCCAGGTTTGATGCATGATACAGGATGCTCGGGGCTGGTGCACTGGGATGACCCAGAGGGATGGGATGGGGAGGGAGTTGGGAGGGGGGTTCAGGATGTGGAACACATGTACACCCATGGCGGATTCAAGTCAATGTATGGCAAAACCAATACAATGTTGTAAAGTAAAAGAAATAAACAATTAAAAAAAAAAAAGAAATGTGTAAATGACAACTCTATGTAAAATGCCAATTTTACAAGTTTTCAGAAGATGATTTTCCTGACTTCCTCTCCAGGCAGAATTATAAATGCAGTTCCTTATCAACTATTAAATAACTACATATGATAAAATTATGAGGTGGAGGGGAGTTAATATTAACATAATGAAACAAAACAGGACTGAAGTGTAAAACACAGTCTAGAGGAGAACATTCAGGTTCATAATAAGGAAATAATTGGAATAAACCAAATCAATAGAGTACAAAGGTTTCATGGGTCAAGGTGTATTCCCTGCAGTAACTTGATGTGTGTACTGTAAATGGCAGTTAACTAGGCTGTATCTGTACCATCTTCTTGAACAAAAAAAAAAAAAGGAGGAAATTTTAATAATGAAAGTATTTCTTCTGGAAAAGTAAAGAAAGACCAAAAAGCTCTTTGGAAAAGATTCTGTACTTGGTAGTGGCAGCAGGAGAGCTGCAGAAGAGACAGCCTACATGGTATCTGCTGTACCGACCACAAACTAGGTTCCAAATTCCCACCATAACAGGGCTCTGTGTAGAATTAGAAGGAAGTGAGATGAAGCTTAAACAGAAGAAAGAAGAATATCCAGAACTCTAACAGGTACTATTTGTCTGTATGAAGGGGCAGTAGGGTGGAAAATTACAGTTAAAAGCAACCGACTCCTAACCTAAAGGTCTCCCTGCAACCCCAGGGCCAAGAGGTTAGAGTGTCTGTGTGTATGTGACTCCTCCTCCTCATCTGAACCCCCAGCATTTAGAATAGGACCTGACATTTAAAAGACCACTCAATAAAAACATGTTCCAATGAATGCGGAAGGAGTAAGTAAACGCCCAAAACAAAACCACATCAAAAAACTTGGGGAAGGATTAATAGGACTACTGGAGAATTCTTACAAGCAAAAATGAAATTAAAAATTAAAGCCACCAGAAAAAAAAAAATTAAAGCCACAACAATGTTATCATTAAAAGTCCTAAGCTTTCTCTCCCATTTCCAAAACACGGCAAAGAGAGAGTACAAACAATGCTGAAGAAGCCAGTGCTCTACTGTTGTATCTGATCAAGTATCTAGAATTTCCAGCCTCTGAACCCTGGAAGTAGGGTACAAGGTACCCCTGCTCTAGACCGCCAGGGAGCAGAAAGGAAAAACTAAAGTTCCTGTTTCGCCAGAGGGCATGCCCTAAGGGAGAAACTGAAGGGGGGAATTCTCTCTTTTTGTTTTAGGAAATGGGGAAAAGCTCTCTGACACCATGTGAAGCATCGCTCTCTTCTTCCTGGCCTCTAGCAGGTTTGGGGACCTCGAGGGGCACCCGAGGGAGAGAAGCGCTTATTTCAGGCGACGGGAACCCCTCAGCCGGCAGAAGGGGGCTGGGGGGTGAGAGCCGCGGCGGCGGGGCCGAGCCCGAGGTCCCGGGGCGTCCCAGCCCACCCCCTTTACCCAGCTTCATGGCAGCCCGCTCCAGCACTCGCAGCAGCTTCTCCCGGGAACGGCCCGCCACGGCCCAGGGCAGATGGGAGGTCCGCTCTGGGGACACCTGCTCCCGCGCCACCTCCTCGGTCACGAACTGGCCGGTAAAGCCAGAAGCGCCGAACACCACCAGGTGGAAAGGCCTCTGCTGGGTCGCCATGACGAACCCACAGCGATGCAAGGCCCGGGCGGGCTGAGCCCACGGCGCCTGCGCCTCAGGCAGCGACCACAGTACCGGGCGCAGCAACCGCCTCCGCCGCGGCCGCTGCGGTCTCAGCCGCCGGCGCGCCGCGCTCCCGAAGTCCAGCGCGCGCCGCCTCGCCACAGCCAGGCCCGAGGCCCCGCCCACGCCGTCGGGTGCCCGGGGGGCTGCCACGCCCACTCCTCACGGGTGTTCGCCCAAGGGGCTGCTGGGGGCCCTGGCCCGCTTCCCAGGTTGGCGGGAGCAGACGGTGGCCATCCTCCGACCCGTCGATGGTCTGGCACAGCTCTGATCATCTTTTCGCTCTTCCGTAGGCTGGAGGGAGAGGCGGCTGCAGCCAGTTACTCCTGGGTTTTTTTGTTTTTGTTTTTTGTTTTTGGCAAGAGGAGGCTGCTTAAAGCGAGAGTTGGCGGAAACCTGATGGATGGGAACTCTGCCCACGCCGAAAACCCTTATCTTTTGTTTGTTTGCTTACGAAGCACGTTACCCAGAGTGTCTGCCAAGCCAGGTGGAAGTGGAGGGTGGACACGGTATCTGGGTCCCCCTCCCAGGGCCCAGGGCCGACTCTGCAGCGCCCTCTGCCGCAGGCTCCGCCTCCACCGTCTGAGTGCCCTCCGGTCACCTCAGGGACCCTCCTTGGTGATGCACAACACAGTTAACGGTGAAGCTCCGCTTAATAAGGACTATAGTCCAGGACACAGCCTCTCAGATGCCTCTGAGGAGCTATTCTGAAGAGATGGGGAGAGGTCAGTATATATGGGACTTTAGTGAAGGGGAAGCAAGCACACATTTTGGCAGAAGGTTGCTGCTACTTAGGAGGCAGAGATGTCTCCGTTAATGATTTTAGTGCTTTTCTAGGTATGAGAAAATGTAAGAGATTGGGCTCATAAAATCTCCTCCAAATAGCTGACTATCTGAAGATCTGCTCTGCCAACTTTTCCCAGAACACAGAGTGTTTTTTGCGGGGGGGTGGGGGTGTTGAAGGTCAGTGATTGCAGAGGCTAGTGATTCCATTCTTGTAGAACCAGATGGCGAGTGACAACTTTTAGTTGACTGTATGCATATGAAATGTTAGAAGAATATATGGCAAATCTTTATTTTTTAAAAAGAACTGTGGGAGCTTCCCTGGTGGCTCAGTGGTAAAGAAATCACCTGCCAGTGCAGGAGACAGGGTTCTGTTCCTGATCTGGGAAGATCCCACATGTTGCAGAGCAACTAAGTCCATGCATCACAACTATTGAGCCTGTGCTCTAGAGCCCAGAAGCGGAAACTACTGAGCCCACATGCCCTAGAGTCTGTGCCCTGCAGCTAGAGAAGACAGTGCAATGAGAAGCCCTGGCACCTCAACTAGAGAGTAGCCCCTGCTCTCAGCAACTAGAGAAAAGCCCGTACAGCAACGAAGACCCAGGACAGCCAAAAATAAATAATTCTTTTAAAAGAGCTGTAAAATGCTTAAAAACACCTTGTACATCTTAAATAGTCAATACACATTAGCTATTGTTAATAGTAACAGCAATAATTATTGAGGAATGGGTTTGTATGAATTAGGGAGGAGGAAAGGGACTTGTACTTTTCACTTTTTAACCTATTTATATTGCAATAACTTTTGTTTCTATCTATTTGACTGTGCCGGGTCTTAGTTGCAATATGTGGGATCTAGTTCCCTGACCAAGGATCAAACCTGGCCCTCCTAAGTCGGGAGTGCAGAGTCTTAGCCACTGGATCACCAGGAAGTCCCTAAACTTTTTTTTTTTTTTAACAGCAAGTATATTACTTTTATAATCAGAATTTTTAAAAAAGGAACAGGAGCTGGCTTTGAGAAGGGGCTAGGGAGCAGCTGTGGGGATCATCCTGATCATTTGTAGTCCTGCTGCTGAGGCCGGTTCCTGTTGCCACCTGGACAGGATTTTTGGTCCACTGTCACACACAATAATATGAATGAATCTCATAAACACTAATTTGAATAAAGAAAGTTGGGTAAAGAAAGAATACATCTGTATGATTCCCATTATTTGAATTTCAGAACGAGGCAAAACCCATCTATGGTGACAAGAGTCTTGGAAGGATTTGCTCTTGTGTTGAGCAGTCCCAGTTCAGGCTCTTTTCTTTTTTTTTAAATTTACTTGATTGAACTAGAGTTGATTTGCAATGTTGTATTAGTTTCTGGTGTACAGCAAGGTAATTCATTGTACATATATAAATGTTATTTTTCATATTCTTTCCATTATAGTTTATTATAAGATATTGAATGTAGTTCCCTGTGATATATAGTAGGATCTTGTTTCTTTATCTATTCTATATATAATAATTTGCATCTGCTAATCCTAAACTTCTAGTCCATCCCTCTCTCATTTCCCCTTCCCCTTGTCAACCACAAAGTCTGTTGCCTATATTTGTCTGCTTCTATGTCATAAATAAGTTCATTTGTGTCATACTTTAGATCCCATGTATAAATAACATCATGGTATTTGTATTTCTCTTTCTGGCTTATTACACTTAGTACGATAATCTCTAGGTCCATCCATGTTGCTGCAAATGGCATTATTTCATTAATTTTTATGGTTGAGTCGTATTCTATTGTATGTATGTACCACATCTTCTTTATCCATTCATCTGTTGATGGGCATTTGTTTCCATGTCTTGGCTATGGTAAATAGTGCTGCTATGAACATAGGGGTGCATGTATCATTTCAAATTATAGTTTTATCCAGATATATGCCCAGGAGTGGGATTGCTGGATCATACAGCAACTCTTTAGTTTTTTAAGGAACCTCCTTACTGTTTTCTATAGTGGTTACACCACTGTACATTCCCACCAACAGTGTAGGAAGTTTCAGGCTGTTCTTAAAGTAATCCTCTATCTGATGGATTTCCAAGGAATTCCTTCTCTCCAGGGACCAGCATAGAGGTTCATTTCAACCCCAACATAGAACCAAGAAGGGAAGATGCCTCCCCCTACAACAGAAGATGGGTTGACTTGTGGACAAGGCTGCTGACCTTCACAGAGATGGAGACCCTGTTCCTCTGAGGCTCAGGGGTGAAGGGTAGGAAGTAGCAGAGAAGGGGAGTGAGAAGGGAGAATTAAACTGTGAGTGGTTGCTAGGTAACAGCTTTTCTCCTTGACCATCAGCTGGGAGTGGTTGCTAGGTAACAAAGCTTTTCTCCTTGACCAAATTCTAGCCAGGCTCCTCTGAGCCCTCTTCACAACCAGGCTTCAACCTTGGCCTACAAAGACCTGGGCAAACACTGATGTAGTTTATAACAGCTCAAGGATATAGCCCTAGGATGACACTACACTCCCTTAAAGTGCCTGCAGGAGAAAGATCAGGGCTGCAAAAATAATCTACTGTGTGTTGCAACCAATGCCTGAAGACAGGGCTTCTGTCTCCCAGCCTCATTGGAAGGGTAGGAGCCTGACTTCAGTAAACACTGATTAGCAAGCCCAGATTGGTAGCACACAGACCAACTGCTTACCACGTTTTGTGATTTTTTCCCTGACTCTACTGAGTTCATCTCCCTCCCTATTCCCTCCTGATCCCTTTAATTGTCCAGACACCTCTGTTGAGTTCAGTTTACACTGGACTCTTTTCCCAACTGTAATAATGTATTGCTGATTAAAACCTGTCCTTACACATTAACTAGTATCTGGCTTTTGTTCATCTTTGATGTAGTAAACCAGAAAGAGATAAATATAGGAACATTGAGGTCATCCTAAGGGTCCATTTGCAGCTGAAAAAAGAGAAAAACCAACTTGCACTATGCAGGTGGGGCTGCAGCATTCTAGGGCCCAGCAGGCAGAAAGCAGACATGGACACGACCCATATGAGGACATGGTGTGGCTGTTATGGGTAAATGTGAAGGGGCAGAGGATGGGGAGTTGGTTAGAAGGTTTTTTGATTGCCAGAATTACTTGCTGAGCTCCAGCGAGTAAATTATGCCTCTAAACATAAGCAGAAAGCAAGGAAAGCAACAAATCCAAGTCAGAAATTCCCTCATGGGCATTTAGAACACATTGTGCTGTTAGCATACCGAAAGCTGCAGAACGGTGCAGCACAGGTCCAGTCTTTCCACCAACCTCTGCCCATCCTGCTGGAATGACTCAATGAAAAGGAGTTAGTTTGGGTTGATCTTATAACAAATCAAAAGAAATTAAGGTTTTTTTTTTTGTTTTTTTTTTTACCAACTAAAGTAGCTATTTCTTTTTTTTCTTCCCTTTATTTTTATGTATGATTTCCTCCTTTTTTCTACAGTTAATCTAAAGATATGTCTGTTAATGAAAAGTCCTTTGTACAAATCCTCAGAAATCTGTGCTTTATTATTTTTAACAAATGAAGTAGCCAGTGGTGCAATAAGACCAGTTATTAAATTTTCAGAGATTTTGTGAGCCAGTTGAAGCCATATTGGTCATTTGAAATCAGCCATGGTGGGAGTATTTACATTATGAAAACTGGAAAGCACTAGAAATCTGGACTTATCCCTTAAGAGACTGTTAATATTCACCAGCATATCACCAGAAACATTGTAAAAAAAGAAAAAAAAGTAAAGAATCGAGAATATTGTAGAAAGCAAGAGAAGTCTGAAAAAAGCTCTTTGATGATAAAATTAAAGATCAGTTTAAAAGAGAGGAATCTAATTTTCCTGACCCTGTCAATGAATCAGTTTGTTATAGGCTAATTATTCAACCTCTGGTTTCTGAGTTTCCTTTGGGTAGAAAGATAATAGGACCTGATGACAAGCCCTTATTTAATAAAAGTATGATAAAGCTGTGCTGCGGTTCATGGGGTCGCAAAGGGTCGGACACGACTGAGCAACTGAACTGAACTGAACTGAAAGCATATATGTATTTAAGCAGTGATAATTTTCTATTTTGAAGTGAATGTACATGATCTTATAAGTGATACAATTTTGTCAGGCAGTGTCATCCTCAAATAATGACCTGAGGTATCCTGAGCAGTCTTTTTCAATTTGCCTATTTCTAAACTAAAAAACCAAAGATTGCAAAGACAACGTCCCATGAAACAATACATAATATCTTAATCTTCCCATATGCTCAAAAACTTAATCCTTCAGAAACATTTTACTCATATCTACCTGCCAACTGACAAAAGCCAAACAGCTTTCTACCCTTCAACAGTGAAAACAACGAGCCTTCAGAGAGATCAGAGGCCAGCACAGAAATCTCACAGGTGCTTCTATATTCAGCAAATGGCATGACATTCCCGCTGAGGCCCACAGGAGACCACCATGCCATCTATAAAGAGTACTGAGTTGATATTTTTGTACTGCTGTCATTTTTAGCATGTGATACTTGAAAAAAAAAAGCCTAAGATTAACATTGTGTGAAACTGAGAACCCACTATGTGATAGAAACCATGCACATCCCTTTTAGACACTGCTGTTGCTGCCAGCAAGTAGAGACTTTTATTAAGCTGTAGTGAACAGAAGTTCTCCAGTCAACCTTTGAGCCTTGTATTACAAAGATCAAATTTTGAAACATTGATCTATTAGGAAACTCTGCATACCACACTGCCAGTTTACTGGTAAGATGGGCGGTTAGACTGTTTGGTCTGTATTTCCAGAGGACTCACAGTAATAATAGCTACCTATTATGTACCAAGTACATGCCAGACACTTTACAAATATTTACAGCTCTGCAAGTTACACATGTAATTTTCATATTGTTACCAAACTGAACTTGGGTTGGCTTGCCCATGTGCAACAAAGCCAATGTAGTCACAATGTAGAGGATCAAGCAAGCATGGGCAGCTAATGCTCAGAAGACCTACACTCCCTGATGGTTTTCAAGGCAGGCTTTTGAAAGGCAATATTTGGGATGAGTGTTGCAATTCATGGACTTAATTTTGATTGGTTGGTGTTGAGGTAACAAGATGCTGTTTTGGGAATCTTAATCATCAGCTTTCTGGTTCCCCTCAGTCTGGGGTCTACATAATGTGGTCAGCATGTAGGCTCCATCCTCCACCTGGGTGAGGGGCTTAGTTTCTGCAGAATAACCCAAAATATTCATCAGATTGTTATATATATCCTTTGAGGAAGAACTACGACTTTGTTTTATCCCTGAAGAATTGTTTAAGCTGTCATTAATTTTCTTGCTGGACTGCTTTTCCTTTTTTTCCCTGTTTCCTCACTTCCTTAATTAGTAACTGCTCTTTGAAAGTTAGAGAAGGTTTAGGAGACTAAAGCCTTTTTTCAACAAAGAAGAAAAGAGGGACAGTGATACCTCATTATAGTTTTGATTTTCATTTCTCTAATAAGTAGTGATGTTCAGCATCTTTTCATGTGCCTATTGGTCATCTGTATGTCTTCTCTGGAGAACTGTCTTTTTTAGGTCTTCTGCTTACTTTTTGAATAGGATTGTTTTTTGTTGTTGAGTTGCATGAGCTTTTTGTATATTTTGGAAATTAATCCCTTGTTGCCTGCATCGCTTGCAAATATTTTCTCCCATTCTGTGGGGGGAGGGAGTCTTTTGGTTTTGTTAATGGTTTTCTTTGCCATGAAAAAACCTTTAAGTAGGTCCTGTTTGTTTATTTTTGCTTTACTTTTCGTTGAAAGACCAATCAAGAAAATATTTTAAAATATTGCTGCAATTTATGTCAAAGACGGTTCTGTGTGTTTTCCCTTAAGAGTTTTAGAGTATCTGGTCTTACCTTTAGGTCTTTATTCCATTTTTTATTTTATTTTTTAAAATGAAAATTACTGCAAAAATCCATGATGAACAAAATATGAAAATTTAAAATAAAGACAGAACCAGTGTTTCTGATTTTTGAGCAAAAAAAAAGTAGGGGTGGGGGCTCAAGATTTGTGTTGGCATGGGATGGTGGTAGCTATTAAGGCATCAGTTTTGGTCATGTTAAGTTTGGGATGTCTATGTAACATCCAGGTGAGGACTGTCAAGTAAGCAATTAGAGATTCTCTATTGCAACTGAGTTCCTGGTGGGCTACAGTCCATTGGGTCGCAAAGAGTCAGACACAACTTAGTGACTAAACAACAGCAACAGCGAATTGCAGCTCAGGGCTGAGATCTGCCTGGAGTTATATGTTTGGAGTTGTTGGTGTATGTTGGTATGTAAAGCCATGTAATGTGACTGGATAATCTTATCAAGATCATGAGTATAGGCAGAAAAAGGAAGAGGACTAAGAACTGAGCCCTGGGATATGCCATTCTCTAGAGTAACCCTGTTCAATACAATAGTCTCTACCCACATGTGGCTATTACAATTAAATTTTTAATTAAATTAAATCTAAAATTATATTCTAAAAATTAGTCACTGGTTTTGTTTTGTTTTGTTTTTTGGCCAAGCAGCATGCAGAATGCGGGATGGTTCCCTGACCAAGGATCAAACCTGGGCTTCACAGTGAAAGTTCCACATCTTAACCACTAGGCCACCAGGGAACCCCGACTAGCCACTTTTTGTGTGGTTAATAGCTACACGTGTCTACTATATTTTCCAGTTCACATAGAGGACGTTTCTGTAGTTTCAGGAAGCCCACTGGCCAGTCTGGATTTAGAGGGGAGGAAGGTGAAAAGAAATCAGCAAAGGAGAATGAGAAAGGACTAGAATGGTACAGATAAAACCAGGAGAGTGTGGCATCTTGGAAGGCAACTGAAAAAGTGTGTCTCAAAGAAGACACTTGTTCCCTGAGCCAAATGCTACTATGCTCAATCATGTCCAACATTTTGTGACCGTATGTCTGTAGCCCGCCAGACCCCTCTGTCCATGGGACTTCCCGGGCTAGAAGACTGGAGCGGGCTGCCATTTTCACCTCCAGGGGATCTTCCCAATCCAGGGGTCGAACCTGCACCTCTTGCATTGGCAGGGGAGTTCTTTACCTCTGCACTACCTAGGAAGCCCTGATAATATGTTATGTAATATGTCATACTATCTTGTGCCCCAACAACCTTTGTCCTTTCACTCAATAGTTGTGATGAACATTCTTGTACATATTTCTAATTTCTTGTGTGTCCTCGTGTCCTGGATATATATCTAGGAGTGAAGTGCTGAGTTACAAGGTTGGTATATGTTTAGCTATAGTAGATACTGCTTAACAGTTTTCAAAAGTGGCTATTTCAGTTAACATTCCAATCATTTAAGAGAATGTTCCAGTTGCTCCATATCCTTAACAGCACTTGGTATTGTTGGTCTTTTAAATTTTTAAGTCATTCTGGTTGGCATATAGTGGCATTTCATTGTGTTTTAAATTTTGTCTTTACATGGTAATTATTGATATAGATGACCTTTTTGTATTTTTATTGATCATTTGCTTATAGCAGTTATTTTCTCACTTGTGAAGAATGTGTTCAAAGTATTCCCTTTCCCCAACTTTTTGGTCTTATCGATGATGTTGTTTGATTACTTGATTAGGTGATATCTGCCTTAATTCTCAACTTGAAAGATTCCCTTTTCTCCTTTGTCATCAGTAAGTGATCTGTGGGGAGAGACTTGGAGACTGTATGAATATTTGGTTCAGTGGTGTTACCATCTATTGATAATGTTTGCCTTGATAAGCTATAAACAGTGATAGTACAATGGGCACTCGTATTTTTTGGTTTCTTAGTTGGTTTATTTGGGTCTTCTCTCTTTTCTTCTTGGTGAGCCTGGCCAGAGGCTTGTTTTGTTTATCTTTTCAAAAAAACAGTTGGTTTTATTGACTATTTTCTATTTTTTTTCTCTATTTATTTCCTTTTCGTTATTTCCTTTCTTCTGCTGACTATGCTTTGTCTATTCTTTTTCTAATTCTTTTAGGTAGTAGCTTAGGTTGCTTATTTGAGATTTTTCTTGTTTTTGAAGAAGGCCTGTATTGCTTTGAACTTCCCTCTTAGGACTGGTGTTGCTCCATCCCATAGATTTTGTATGGCTGTGGTTTCGTTGTCATTTGTCTCGAGGTATTTTTAAGTTTGCTCTTTGATTTCACCATTGACCCATTGGTTTTTTAGTAGCATGTTGTTTAGATCAACTGTATTTTTGAAGGGACTCCAAGTGATCCTAATAGTTTTGCCAGTTTTTAAATTGAGTTGTGTGTCTCTTAGTGACTTGCAGGAGTTCTTTCTTAACAGAGGTGCTTTATCAGAGATAAGAAAGCAAAGTGTCTCCCAGTCTGTGGCTTTCATTTTAACTGTCTTAATAGTATTTTTCCTGAACAGAATTTCTTAATTTTCAGGAAGCTCAGTTTATCATTTTTCTTTTAAGGTTAGTGCCTTTTGTGTTCTATTTAAGACAACCTTGCCTACTCCAAATCTATGTGTTCATCAAAAACTTTGTTTTCCTTTACACATTCAGGTCTGTGATCCACCTTAATTGAGTGTGTGTGTCAGACAGAGTGTCAATATTCATTTTTATACAGATATCCAATGATTCTGTCAACACTTACTGAAACAAATGCTTAAATTTATTAAAAACAAAACATCTGAAAAAATGTACGAGCCAATTGGAAAGATTTGAACACTGAATATTTGATGGTATTGAAGTGCTGATGTTATTTTTCTTAGGTGTGACAATGGTACTGTAGTTAAATATTTTAAAAACTTGTAGAGATTCCAAGTGAATTTTTTTAATGATACAATGATACAGTTTCTAGGTTGGCTTCAAAATAATGCAGAAAATATATTGGCATCACAAGTTAAAAGTTCTTTGCCAGCCCCCCCCAACCAGGTAGAATAATTACTTCTCTCTGGATAAATTTGTTATGAAAATTAAAACTCCAGGATGAGTAAGGAGGATTATTATGTTACATGTAATAATACATATACTTATTTCCTCATGCATTGTTTCCAGTAAATTACACACCCACACCTTGCTGTCAAGCAGCTCTCAGTGGTGTTCTCAACTACTGCCTGCACATGTCAGTATTTGTATCCACCAGGGTCCAATTAGGAGAGAGAAATCACTGTGTAATCGTAACATGAAAAGTTCAAGGTAAAGAATTCTACATCACAGTCAGTCAGTTCAGTTGCTCAGTTGTATCCGACTCTTTGCGACCCCATGGACTGCAGCATGCCAGGCCTCCCTGTCCATCACCAACTCCCGGAGTTTACCCAAACTCATGTCCACCCAGTCAGTGATGCCATCCAACCATCTCATCCTCTTATCTTCCCTTTCTCCTCCTGCCCTCAATCTTTCCCAGCATCAGGGTCTTTTTCCATGAGTCAGTTCGCATCAGGTGGCCAATGAGGGACTGACTAGTAACAAATAAAGAGAACCTTAACCAGTATAGAAATAGCAGATGTAAAGACCAGCCAGTACCCATAGGAAGAGAAGCAGCGTCCAAGGAAGAGTTTCCCCTCCCCCACCCCAGCTTTAGGCTGAGGTCCAGATCTGTGCAGCTGTGACTCCCCCAATGATAGAGAAGTTATTGTTGGTGCCCGACGGTGGAAGTTTCTAGAAAGCTACCCTCTGAAGTGTGAAGGAAAAGTGTTCATGGGCAGTGGTCTTGATCACTAGAGGCACTCCACTATAAAACTGCATGGGAGTGTGGAGACACCTAGGATGGGGTCGGGGAGGTGGGGTCTGTGGGTGCTGCTGGCTGCAGGGCAGGACAGGGCGGAGGCTGGGCACCAGGGCACCTCTGAGCGCTGGAGGAGCCTGGTGCACGATGTCCCCGCAGGTGCAGGAAAACCGCTGCGGAAGCGCCCTAAAGAAAGTGAAAGTGAAGTCGCTCAGTCGTGTCCGACTCTTTGCGACCCCATGGACTACCAGATTCCTCTGTCCATGGGATTTTCCAGGCAAGAGTACTGGAGTGGGTAGCCATTTCCTTCTCTAGGGGATCTTCCCAACCCAGGGATCGAACCCGCGTCTCCTGCATTGCAGGCAGATGCTTTACCGTCTGAGCCACCAGGGAAGTCCTTTTTCTTCTGTATTGTCTCTCTGACGCCCTCTATTGACAAAACTTCAGCGCCAACGCCGCAGGAAAAATTAGACCAGAATCCATTTTCACAGGCTAGTCCCAAACCATGAATAATGTGGAACTGAGAATCACTCAATCCGTAAGTGACACAATACCTAAAATAATGACTTTGTGCCGGGGAAGTATTTACTTAGATTTGGATTTAGAAGCAATAAAGCTGCCAGTCAGTGTTTAACGCCTTTTATGTGCTGTGTTTAGATTTGACTCAAATAGAGATTAGGCATTGTAGATTATTGAGCAGTAGTGTGATATGATGGGAACAGTTCTATCACATGTGGACAATTCTTAGATACCTACAATCATTGTACAGAAAAGTTTGCTTCCTCTCTCATAATTAAAGCAATTAAATTTAAAATTAATTCTTTTACCATTTTATAACACTTTATTTGGCAAAAACAAATGAGATAATGAAACCTAGTACTGGTCAGGTATTGAATATGGATATACGCAACACTGCTAGCATCTTCAGTTTACTGCAAGAGTTAAGGAAAAAAATTTAAAGAATTTTAAAATAATCACATTCCTTTATTCAGTAATTAATACCTCCAAGTATATTCTTAAAGAAATGATTCAAAATAAAGATTTACCTGTTTAAGATAGTATTATCATTATTAATAATTATACAACATATTATATTTTAAAATTAATGTTTTAGTAATATATTGACAAAATTAATGTTATAACTATTGTAAATTAATGAGATTAATAATTATAATAATTTTAGAAGTAGAATGCCCACATGTCCAATCAATAGAGAATGACTATGTAACTGAAGATATGGCAACACCAATTTAAAATGATAAATGTGAAAACTACATGAAAGCACAGAAATATGAAGATAAAATTAGGCAAAATGAAAATGAAGCAGAAAAATAAATTGTTTTTTACATCGGACTTAACGAATACTGTAAAAACCACTGACCTGTACACTTTAAAATGGTGAGCTTCATGATATGAGAATTATATTTCAATTTTTAAAAAAATTCTGAATGAGACTACCAAGATATGTAAAATATTTCTATGGTAAACTAGGAGATATTTTGCTTGTTTTCCTCCAAAGTTTAATATTTCCTATTACTTGGCAAGATTCATTATACAATAGCAAATACTATTTTTGATATTTGTTACAGTGTTTATAAGGAGTCAAGAGACAGCAAGAGGAAACTCTGGGGGCTAAGTGCTCCCCTGCCTCCCCAACATATTCCTTCAGGAAAGAAGGTAAGATTGAGTCATGAGGACATGAGTGTCAGCATTGAAAACGCTTAGGATTGTGGGATTCACAGGACAGAGGGCAGTAGGACACACCATGAGAGAGGAAAAAACAAGGCATTTTGTATAATTGATGAGCATCAAGTGCCAAACAAAACAGGTTGCTCAGTCCCAACGCCCAGTGAGAAGTGGAAAAATGCTTAATAAGTTGCCAAACATCAATGATAGAAACAGTTATCAACAGGGTTATGACTTTTAACTCTGTCAACACACATACGCCTTTAGCAAAAAGGCATTAGATCAGAGACCAAACAAGCCAACAGAACCCTTCAAACAATGTTTCCATGTTAATTATTATAACCCATACCCAAACATTGCTTCTTTATAGTCACACACATGTATCCTGACCAAAACACAACCCATTGTGACCTTAATGAGCTAATCATTTTTGGTCAGTGCTGAAATCATCACAAATTCAGGTTTAATTGTAATTTTAGTCCATAATGGAGAGTATAATTTAGAATTATCTACTAAATACAATACAAGAATGATTCTCATTTTTTTCAGCTATAATAATATCTATGTGTATTTTGTCTTCTTTGAAAATACATTGTTCATAGCAGCTTGGGTAACAAGATGACAATACAATTAGTTCCAAAGAAGTTTGTGAGTCACTTTGTCATATCTAAGCCAGTATAAGTTTATTGACATCAAATATGCAGATAAGTTTTAATATTTAATATTCTTTAGAGAAAAAAACAAAGTCAGAAACTGAACATAAATTTATAGACTTGTTAACGTGTGATGCATGCTCAGTCACTTCAGTCATGTCCAACCCTTTGCAATCAATGTACTGTAGCCCGCCAGGCTTCTCCGTCCATGGGATTCTCCAGGCAAGAATACTGGAGTGGGTTGCCATGCCCTCCTCCAGGGGATCTTCCCAACGCAGGGATCGAACCCATGTCTCTTACATTTCCTGCATTGCAGGCAGATTCTTTACCACTGAGCACCAGGGAAGCCCAGATTTGTTAATACTTGGGATTAAATTGCAGATTTTTAAGATGGGGAAAATACTCTTTCCACCAAATCCTACAGCATGATATTTTCCTTCTTTACACAAATAATTTTTTCTCTCTGTTCTTTTGCAAAGAAATCTGCCTTTTCATGCATCCCCACATTTTCTTTCTTTTCTCTATGGTTCTGCATTCCAGCCTTTATCCTCTCAGTCAGTCCATTAACACAGAAACAAATTTGGTTTGCAATCAAAATGTTTTTTTATTAAAGTTGGTTTTAGAATTTTTGTATATGTACCATTCAGTGTCACTCTCAATAAATCATAGTTATAAAAAATACCAACTTTAGGTATAGGAATGTAAAGAAACATCAGAACTTCAAAAAAATTCATGAACTCATTCCTAGTTTCAGCAAATTATGTGTATGAATCAGGTTAAAAACTATGTCCTAAAATTTTTTCTACTTTTAAAGAGTCTAATAGTAAAGAAAAAAAGGGAATAGTCATTAAGAGCTACAGAATGAGGTGAAGTATAGTAGGCTGCATTATTAGGCAATATCTTAAGTAATATATCAAGTATGAAATTTTCCCAAAAAAATTAAAAGCAGAACTACAATACAATCCATCAGTTCTATCCTGGGTATTCTGAAGAAAAAAAATAATTTGAAAAGATATATTTAGCTCTGTGTTCATTGAAGCATCATTTTATTGGCCAAGATAAGGAAGCAACCAGTGTCCATTGATAGATGAATGGATAAAGATGATGTGGTTATTCATGGAATGGAATGATATTCAGACATAAAAGAGAATGAAATCTTGCCATTTGCTACAACATGGATGAAACTAGAAAGTACTATGCAAAGTGAAATGATGGATACATATGAATAGCATATGATGTGACTTATATGTGGAAATCTAAAAAAACAAAATAAGTGAAGAAACACAACAGACTCATAGATACAGAGAACAAACCACTGGTTGCCAGGGGGAAGTGGGATTGAGTGATAAAGAAATTGTTGCAGGAGATTAAGAGTTGCAAACTTCCACTTCCCAAAGGAATGAGTCAAGGGGATGAAATATACAACATGGGGAATAGTCAGTAATAGTGTGGTAATTTTGTATCACAGCACATGGGAACTAGTCCTGTTACTTGATCATTTCCTTCTGCACAGCAATATGGAGCCACTGGGTTGTACAGCTGAAAGTATCAGGATTATGTCAATTGTACTTCAGTTAACAAACAGAAAAGGACCTGGAGTGATGAACCCCTACACAAATGCTTAGCGATTCTTCATGGGTGTGACCATTCTCTTTTCATGGGTGATGCTATGAATTAATAATGAACACTAAAAGTACATCATAGATCAGAATTAAGAAAACTCAGAAACGAAGACATGAAACTCCCAAAAGAATAAGAAAATATTGAAAAGCACACGTACATGAAATTTAAACAGAAACATGCTGTCAAATAATGCCTTGTAAGAAATGAAACAGTAAGGAGGTAGAACTTAAACACTGTTTAAAAACACTCCTGGAAAATAAATTAAGCAAAAAATTATAAAATATTTCATGAGTGTGTTAAAAGTGAAATATAATCGTAAGAGATCTGATATTTGAAAGATTCAAGGACCTGAAAGAGAAAAATCAATAAAAGATGCAAAGCAAATAATAGGCATTATTGTCCAAATTTTTCCGATAATTTTCAAAACAACTTTTAAGTTGTCTTCTGAAGAGAATCAAGTGCATTCACTTGTAATGACTAAAGGCAGATGATATTCTAATGAACTTACAGGGCTTTAAAGAAAAACAAAAATCTTTTGGGCATCTAGAACAAAAGAGCAAGTGACATATAACGGAACAAAAATCAGAATTCAAACTTTGTGGAGAGAAATACTCTGTGCCAGAAGAAGACAGAGCAATGTATTTGAACTGCTCAAGGAGAGAAATGATGAGTCATGAATTTTCTAGCAGGCAATAACTGGGTATCAAAGGCCCTGTCATTCAAGTCATCGTGAAAGAGCTAGGGAAATACTGTTCCCATGATCAAAAGAATGAACAGACTTCAGAAAACAGAATCCTTAGAAAGACACATCAGGACAGATGGTATGGACTAAATTCACCGTCACCTGATGTAATGAAGACTGAATGAGGGTGACATGAGAGAGGGCATGACCTTGGTGGTGGACACGAGGGTGAATGCCTGACAACAATTCATTCAGTCCTGCTTCTGATTAGGGTGATTTTCATAGGAAAATATGTTAAAAGCAACTAGATAGATGAATGTCATTTAATATAGAAAGCTTCCATAGTATATATAAAACATATATCTGAACATAATACTAAAGCTACACAATAAAAAAACTAAGCTGCATAAATGAGGTTCCTTAGGAGATGAGCAGTGAGGCCGACCCTGTTCCTTGTCCAGTTGGAAACCTCCTGACTCTGTACTGCGTCCTTCCCCTCTGAGGCCCAGGCTGAGGCCCCCAGGTCAAGGCCTTCACAGGTGTGAGAGCAGAACCTGCCACACAAACAGGAGGGTTGGAATCACTGAGGAGGCACAAAGACAGATGGAAGAAGGCTCCCTGGGCTGCGTGTGTAGGGAGTGTGCAGGCCGGGGAAGTAGTCCTGGTCCTGACCTCCCCAGAGGTCAGATCCACAGGGCACTGGGGTCTCTTTGCTGCTCTTTGCTGAAGGTGTTGTCTGTCAGCAGAGAGGGACTATGAATGTCCCGCTGGAGCAATTGAATTGGTCGTTTGTCTGGGTAGCCTTCAAGTCCCTGGACAGAGAAACTGGTGCAGAGGAAAGGGGAAGGTCTGGGGCTCTGGGGCAAAGAAGCCGAGCGCCTCTCCCCTGGAACCTGTGAGGAGCCGGGGGTCTGATGACACAGGTGGGAGGGGTGACCCTGCCCCTCCAGCCCACACTCAATACCACCAATCGTGAGATCTGCCCGGTGGAAATGACAGAGACGTGGGCAGCTGCCTTTATCCCTGACCATTCCTTCTAGATCCCCTGGAGAAGGAAACGGTAACCCACTCCAGTGTTCTTGCCTGGAGAATCCCATGCACAGAGGAGCCTGGCGGGCTACAGCCCACGGGGTCGCAAAGAGTTGGACACAACTTAGTAACTAAACGACAATGATTCTAAGCCCCCAGCAGAGCTTTGCCTGTGCTTTTAATTTAAAAAATCCTTAAGCTGTGGTAATAAAAACATGGATTTATCTCAGTGGTATATTGCAACATGAAAAGTTTATGGAAGACACTGCTTCTTAAAGTATAATAAAAAAAAGTGATGTTCATGTTAAAATAAATACAAATAAATAAAAGGTACAAAAGGTAACTTGAAAAAAAAAAAAGGTAACTTGAATCCTGCCCTGTAACTCATCCCAGGCGAACCCTGATTTGAATTGTTCTCAGGTGTTTAGTGGGAGTTTGACACATAGACTAGAATCTACAGAACTTCAAACTTCAGTGTGAGAAATGGTCCCCCCAGGTAACCTAAGCACTCCACTGGCCTCGCCAGAGGCTTGGACAGCTCCCACTCAGGTTGGGATCCTTCAGTATCCTCTACTTGATGCCAGGACTACTAAGCACCACAGGGATGCCAGGCTGGGCAGGTGGGGCTGTCCTGCTTTCTGAGCACTGGGGTGCCTGTGTCTTCTTCACTCTTTTTTCCCAAACCTTTGGAACTGAGGAAGTCAATGCCATCACCTAGTGATTAAGTGGGGATGCCCTGGGCTGACGACACTGGAGGCTTGAAAGGGCAGGACCAGGTCCTGCAGATGGCGATCATGCACCACTCCAGTGGTGCTCTTCACAAAGAAACAGTTTGAACAGCATCTCCTGGAGTCAGACACACGCTGGCTCCTCCCCTCCAGTGTGAGAGCTACTGGAGGACAACACCTAGGAAGCTCGGGGTCTTCTGTGAAAGGATACAGTCCCCCTGGGAGATATGCTCAGCTCACAGCATTCTCCACTTGTCTGCATGAATCATTACAATCCTCTTTTCTCCACGTTTGTGTCGGACGCAATAGCAGCTGCCTCAGTGTTTGTGCTGGTCTTCCCGAAATGCCATCAAGTAAATTAGGGACGTGAAGGAGAACACGTGCACTTGTGTGCCTTACCTTTCATCCCCCGCCTCCATATTTATGTCTCCTCCTCCCTGTCATCTTCTTTGCTGACTGCAGACCCAAGAGCTTCTCTTAAGAGGAGAAGGAGAGAGTATCTTGACATCTGGAGGGAAGAAAATGGTTGCATGTGTCCAGAGCTGTCCAGGGCAGCCGAATACCCATGTGGGGGACCCCAGGGCAGGGACAGATTTCAAAGGGGTCTCACTCAAAGCCAGCTTCCTGCCTGGACCACTCCGAGTAGCTCCACCAGATTCAATGGTGCAGAAGTGGGGTCAGGAGCCAGGGGGATGCCAGGGGGAGGAGGGCTGCAGAGAGATTTTATAAAAGATCCCAGGACACATGTGCCTGCATGAGACCAGATCCTTCAGGACAAGAATCATCCAAAATGGGGATGCGAAAGCGCTACAAAGAGGAGCTTATGATTAGAAGAAAAGAGAAAGTGGAGAAGAGATGAAAGAAAGAAATTACATGCAGACTGGTGCTCTCCTGATCCGATTCTTCATTAGACTCGAAGTAGTAGTCTAGTGTCCGAGGGCAGCAACAATGCGGTGGCCAAGAGAAAGGAAAGCAGAGAATTAGAGTCAAGATGAGAACTCGGGGCCCTGATGCTCCTGGGATCGTGTAGCCTGCTCTCAGAATCCCTTCTTTCCTCATGTCCATGGTCCTTCCAGGGCATTGATTATTTCGTCCCTGCAATGAAGGAGTGGGTCTCTGACCTCGCACATACTTTTGCAGCCCTCAGATTCCCTACATGTGACCATGAATGAAGGCCTGTGTCATCCTGTTCCTCCTTCCAGCAGCCACTGTGTTCAGCATCTCTGTGCATGAGGTTGCCTTCCTCTCTCTCCATCCTCCTCCTCACTCCTTCCTTTCCTTATTTCTCTCTTAATTAGTGCTTCTTTCCTTTCTCCTGTCCCCCTCCATCAATCATATAGTTCGCCAATACGGGCACATTGGAGGAATGTCCATGGGTATGCTGTCACCATCTTCAGTCAGACGATGGATCAACTAGGCAATCCATCCTTTCCATGGAGTAGCAGGCATGGGCCTGATACTGTGTGGGCCCCTGTGGGAGGGAAGCGCAACTAAGTCCACATAAGAAGCAACTGTCCTGAGCCTGGGGTGACTGGAGGCACCTGGGAGATACTTAATCCTCATGCCAACCCCATAGGTCTCCTAGTCCCTGACAGAAGATGAGAGTCAAATCAGAGGAAAAGTAAGTAGTCCAAATTCCCTTAACCTGAAAATGATTCAACACAAGTCCTACATGAATACACCATACCTGTCCATGTTTGCCCTGAACCTTAAAGAGACAGAGGGAGCAGACCAGGGCAGGCCCGAGGAAAGGTCACAGGATGAGCGTGACGGAGGCTGGGGCCTCTATAGAGGCATGTCTGGTTGGAGCAGAGGGATCTAAGATCAGCAGGGCCCTCTGGCTTTGCTATCCTGACACTGTGTCCTGAGACCTGGACAGTCACAGGTGACAAAGGTCGGCAGTGTGTGAAGCAAGCCCAGCGGCCCCTGCACACAGTCCACCAGAATTCCTGCCTTCCAGGGAGGGTTCTCTAGGGGCCACTGGATATGGACATCCCAGAAATGGAAGTACACTCATGACGCAAGCCTTGGGTGAGGTGAGGAGGCAGAAATGAGATCAAGGATACTGGAGCATACGCGGTAACCCCAGAGGACGGATCCTTTAACTCCTCCACACTGGGGGTGCCCTTTACATGAGGAACAAACAGTGAGGGCAGAACATGAATGTGATGCCATTAAAGTACAGAGGGAGAGACTTCTCGTCCACCTCCTCACACTCGGCAGAAGAACTTGGTGTCCAGGTTCAAGTGCCAATGAGAGTTTTGTGTCCCAGCAGATTATGTGCATCATAGACCAATAAAGAATACAACATCGAAATCTCTCATGCATAATACCCTCAGGGTGCTAATCAGAAACCACGCTTTCACAGTGGGCAGTAACAAAAGCATGAAAAATTGTAGGTAAATACTTTTTGCATACCAAAGGCAGAAAAGATGATTGTAGACAACACCACAGTCAAAGACCATGGACACATTTCCATTTACTCTTATATATTTAAAATACAAAGGGCTTCCCTGGTGGCTCAGTTGGTAAAGAATTTGGCTGCAATGCAGGAGACCTGGATTCAGTCCCTGGGTTGGGCAGATCCCCTGGAGAAGGAAATGACAACCCACTCCAGTATTCTTGCCTGGAGAATTCCATGGACAGAGAAGCTTGGCAGGCTACATACCATGGGGTCACAAAGAGTCGGACACGACTCAGTGACTAACACTTTCACTTTTCATTTAAAATAAAACAAAAAACCCCACACCAAATCCGATTTCTACCCATATTTCAACATTTCCCCCCAGTTCACATCCACCTTGCTCAGTCTCCAAACAAGCATGTGTAACCCAAGTGCTCCCAGGACCCGTCTCCTATTGGACCCTACCGGAGTGTTGTTCCCTACCTGTAGCATCTTCATCCTGGCTGCTGTATGTACTCTCCAGCATCTGGTCTGTAGAAATCCAAACATGAGTGATAACGTTGTTAGAAAGTGTGACCAACCTGTCTTTCCTACTTCACTTGAGGTTACTGTGGGTCTCAGAGCATCACCCTGATTTTTCCCTCCAGATTCTCAGGTCCTCCTTATGTTCCATGGAGTCAGACCACTCGACAAGACATTGGTCACAGTTGAAAAGTTCATATGAGAGAAAGATTCTGAAGATACACCTCTAAACTTCTCACTTCTACAGACCCATGAGAGCTCTTCCCTCTAAATTTACAAACCTGAAATTCCAACTGTATGAACAAACTTGAAATGTGCCTAGTGGGACTGAGCGATTGGATGAGTTTCGTGTTTTATATTAATGGAATGAGTTAATTATTGAATTAGACAACTGTGAACAGGTACTTCTGGCTAATGGCTATCACACTGTATAACACAGATCTAAAGTATCAAAGATGAAGGAGCTATTATTGCTCTTCCTGTGATTTTTCCTACTGCAGAGTAGTGTGCTGGTCTGATCTGATCATTCATTTGTAAGTATTTCCTGAACTCATGCATACAAGCCACAAATTCTCAAAGTGTAGAGGGAAAGAATTTACTCTGGTCCAACAGCTGACACTCAGATGAAGAATTTGGTGTCCAGGTGCAAGTGCCTATGGGAGTTTTGTGTCCCAGCAGATTATTTGCCATGTAGGTCTATAATAAACACAAAACCACAATCTCTTGTGCACAATACCCTTTGGGTACTCATCAGACACCAGTCTTTCAAGTTGGCAGTGACCAAAAGAAAGAGTACACCTTATAGAAAAGATGGTTTTTGCATACAAAGGAAGATGTGCGTGTGTGCTAAGTCACTTCAGTCGTGTCCCAACTCCTTGTGACCCTATGGGTTGTAACCGGCCAGGCACCTCTGTCCATGGGATTCTCCAAGCAAGAGTCCTGGACTGGATTGCCATTTCCTCCTCCAGAGGATCTTCCTCACCCAGGGATCAAACTCTCATCTCCTGCCTTGCAGGAGGATTCTTTACTGCTGAGCCATCAGGGAAGTCCACAAAGGAAGATAATCAATTATAATCAGAGCACAGACAGAGCTTGTGGCCACAATCCTTCTTGCTTTTAATATTAAAATATGAAATGGACATTTCTACATATATTTCCTGTTTTTCAATGTCTACATCTTCCTCAACAGCAGGTGTAACCCAAGTGTTCCCAGGAGCCCTTTCAAGTTGTATCCTACCTGAATGTCATTCCCTACCTGTATTGCATTCATTTTCACTGTCATATATGCTTTCCAAAATGCATTCTGAGAAACAAAAACATGAGTAGTAAAGTTATTAGGAAGTGTGACCCACACATTTCTCCTGCTTAACTTGAGGTTATTCTGGATCACACAGAGAAACCCTGTGGTTTCCTCCAGGTTCTGAGATCTTCCCTGGGCTCTGTGAACTCAGTAATCTTCAGTAAGACATTGGTCACAGTTGCAAATCTTCAAAAGTAGGGAGAAGCTGAAGAATAACCTTTCAACTTCTCACTTCCAGGAATCCATCTATAGTTCTTACCTCCAAGTTTACAAACCTGAAATTCTAGCATTTGAAATGTGACTAGTATGACTATGCAGTTGGATGTTTTGTTTTGTTTCCCTTTAACAGATTGGGTTAGTTATTGATGGAATTAAATTAATTGTGAACAGGTACACCCACCTAGTGGCTGCCATTGAATAGAGCAGCTCTAGAGATACAATGCCAAAGAATGCTCAAACTACCACACACTTGCACTCATCTCACACCCTAGCAAAGTAATGCTCAAAATTCTCCAAGCCAGGCTTCAACAGTACATGAACCGTGAACTTCCAGATGTTCAAACTGGATTTAGAAAAGGCAGAGGAACACAGAGATCATTGCTAACATCCATTGGATCATTGAAAAAGCAAGAGTTCCAGAAAAGCATCTACTACTGCTTTATTGACTATGCCAAAGCATTTGACTGTGTGGGTCACGATAAGCTGTGGAAAATTCTTAAAAAGATGGGAATACCAGACCACCTGACCTGCCTCCTGAGAAATCTATATGCAGGTCAAGAGGCAACAGTTAAAACTGGACATGGAACAACAGACTGGTTCCAAATAGGGAAAGGAGTACATCAAGGCTGTATATTGTCACTCTGCTTATTTAACTTATATGCAGAGTACATCATGAGAAATGCTGGGCTGGATGAAGCACAAGCTGGAATCAAGATTGCCAGGAGAAATATCAATAACCTCAGATATGCAGATGACACCACCATTATGGCGGAAAGAGAAGAACTAAAGAGCCTCTTGATGAAAGTGAAAGAGGAGAGTGAGAAAGTTGGCTTAAAGTTCAACATTCAGAAAACTAAGATCATGGCACCTGGGTCCCATCACTTCATGGGAAATAGATGGGGAAACAGTGACAGACTTTATCTTTTTCAGCTCCAAAATCACTGCAGATGGTGACTGCAGCCAAGAAATTAAAAGATGCTTGCTCCTTGGAAGGAAAGTTATGACCAACCTAGACAGCATATTAAAAAGCAGAGATATTACTTTGCCAACAAAGGTCTGTCTAGTCAAAGCTGTAGTTTTTCCAGTAGTCATGTATGGATGTGAGAGTTGGACTATAAAGAAAGCTGAGCACCAAAGAATTGATGCTTTTGAACTGTGGTGTTGGAGAAGACTCTTAAAAGTACCTTGGACTGCAAGGAAATCCAACCAGTTCAACCTAATGGAGATCAGTCCTGGGTGTTCATTGGACGGACTGATGCTGAAGCTGAAACTCCAGTACTTTGGCCACCTGATGCAAAGAACTGACTCATTTGAAAAGACCCTGATGCCGGGAAAGATTGAAGGCAGGAGAAGAAGGGAATGACAGAGGATGAGATGGTTGGATGGCATCACCAACTCAATGGACATGAGTTTGAGTAAACTCCGGGAGTTGGTGATGGACAGGGAGGCCTGGTGTGCTGCAGTTCATGGAGTCGCAAAGAGTCAGACACGACTGAGTGACTGAAGTGAACTGAACTGAGAGATACACTGATGAGGAAGGGGCATCCACCCCTCTCCTGTTTTTTTTCCTTGTTGCAGACTAGTTTGTTGGTCTGATCTGAGCATTCATTTATATTTCCTGCTTTCATCCACATGTGCCAGGAATTATGTGAGGCCTTTGTGTTGTTGTTGTTTAGTTGCTAAGTCATGCTGACTCTTTTGTGACCCCATGGACTGTCCATGGGATTTTCCAGGCAAGAATACTGGAGTGGATTTCCATTTCCTTTTGCAGGGGATCTTCCTGACCCAGGGATCAAACTCACAGCTCCTGCCACGTCTCCTGCATTGCAGGCAGGTTCTTTACTGCTGAGCCCTGGGGAAGCCCCATTTGAGGCCTTGGGGGCACACTCAAACAGTAATGTCAACACCTAGGTCATAGATGAATTCCAGGCAGGGGGCATATAAGCTGAGGTGCTGGGGTTTGCCCATTGCACCTGTGCTAGACATAATCCAAGAGGAGGGGCAGGGGGAGGGTGGACACTTCCCTTGAATCACGAACCCATCCTTCTCACCGCAGCTCTGGAAGGGTCAGGAGGTCAAGGACAAAGGTCCTAAGATGGTAAGCAACTTGTATACAGAAAACTTCAAAACATTGCTGAAAGAATTAAATAAGAGCCACTAACTGGAATGATAGCCATCACCAATTCAATGGCCGTGAATTTGAGCAAACTCCAGGAGATGATGAAGAACAGGGAAGCCTGGTGCGCTGCAGCCCTTGGGGTCGCAAAGAGTTGGACCCAACTTAGCGACTGAACAGAAAACAAAATTGGAATGAAATGCCATGTTCATACTCTGGAAGTCAATATTGTGAGATTTCCATACCACCCAAAGTGATGTACAGATTCACTGCAACACCTAACAGAAATTCAGTGGCATTTTATAGAAAGGGAAATTTTTTTTTCTTAAAATATGTAGGAAACCACAGAGAACCCCAAAGAGCCAAGGCAATCTTGATAGCAAGAACAAAGATGGAGGCTTCACACTTCCTGAATTCAAAGCATATTGCAAAGTCACAGCAATCAAAAGAGTGGGGTAATGGCATTAAAACAGGCAGATAGACCCATGGACCAGAAGAAAAGCTTTCAAAGTCATTCTTACACACTGAAACAATGACCTTCACCAATGTTCTAAGACTGTACAATGGTGAAAGAATAGTCTCCAGCAATCAACAGAATGAAGAGACATCCTACAGCATGGGAGAAAATATTTGCAAATCTAATATTTGAGAAGGGAGCTAATATCCAAAATATATAATAAACTACTAGAACTCAATTGCATCATAAGGGGCAAATAATTCTGTTTTAAAATGGGCTGCAAACTTGAATAAACATTCCTCCTAAGAAGCTATTTGAATAGCCAACACACATATGGAAAGGTGCTCAACATCACTCATCATCCTGGAAATGCAAATCTAAACCACAGTGAGGTATCACCTCACACCCATTCAGATGTGGGTGTGAGTAAATAAAAAATTGTTTTAAGAAAATCAAATTGGTGAAGATGTGGATAATTGGAAATTTCGTACACGGTTGGAGGGAATATAAAATGATACAGCCATTATGGAAGACAGTATGAAGTTTCCTCAAAAAACTACAAACAGACCCTATCATATGATCCAGGAATCCCAAATCTGGTACATATCCAAAGGAAGAGAAATCAGCATCCGGAAGACAGATCTGCAATCTCATGATCACTGCAGCACTATATACTATATACTATACATGATATCTGAGATAGAAATACAGCCCCAGGTCCGTAGGCAGATGTATTGAGGAAGAAAATGTGGTGAATATATACAATGAGGTGCCATTCAGCCTTTATGGAAGATGGAGATCCTGTCATTTGCAGCATCATGAACAAAGAGGACACTATTTGAAGTGAAATAAGCCACTCACAGAAGGATGGATACTTTATGAGGCCATTGAAATGGGGTATCTGAAATAACAGTCATAAGCAGATTGTAGAAGGGTGGTTGCCAGCAGCAGGAGGAACTGGAAATGGGAGTGTTAAGTCCTGCAGGATGAAAATGTTCTAAATATCTGCTATACAAAAATGTGCATATAGTTAAAAATAATGCACTGTATACAAACAACTTGATGTTAGAGTTCCTGTCATGCGTTTTAAATCACAATTAAAAATAAGGGGAAATAAAATGCAAAGAAAAGAAAGAGGGGGGAAGGAAGGAAAGAGGAAAATGGAAGGTGTCTGGAGTGTCACAAAGGCAGCTGGAGACAAGGACAGAACAGGAGAAAGTTCCTCTCGCAGGTCTTAAAGAAGGTGCCTGTCCAGTGTTCACTCCAAGACGGCCCTGTGCTTTCTCACCCCCAATCAAGAAGGACCCCAGAGAGCATCCTACGTGAGGGCCTGACTGGGCTCAGGTGCTGTACCCCGATTCCTGATCTTGAAATCAAGCACCTGATCACCATGGGGCCTGGGTGCCTTCCTCTGTCTTCCTTCTGCTCCTCTAAAGTGTTTCCTCTTGGTGCTGTTTCCACACATGAGACCACTAGCCTCATCTTTGAGTTCTTATTTACAAAGCTAAGACATGGAAGCAATGCAAGTGCCCATCAACAGATTCACAGCACATGAATTCATATATAGACACTCCCACACCCATGTACACAGACTGACATCACCTAACCACCATACAGCTGCTTCCTGGCATGCTAATTCTTGGCCTCAGTTCTTTACCTGGAAAATCACATTCCATCCCCAGGTCCCGTATTCCCAGTCCCAGCAGGAAACCGGAATCGGGTGGCTCTCCATAGGAAAACCAGCAAGAAAGCCCCATCTTTCACACCTTCTAAACTTTTCTACCCGAGTGATTTGAGGATACACACCATTTTCACTTTCTACTGAGACCACCTGCAATTACAGAAGAGAAGACACTATGAGGATCAGATCATGCTGTGGCCCATTTGCACAGGTTTTTGTTCATTTGGTGACAGTGGAAATCCAGGTGGGAAAGACTGGCAAAGTCAAGAGAACTCAGCAAGAACAGAGCAAACCTCCTCAGGCCAAACGGCATGAACTTTTCCTGGAGGATGTGTCTCCCAAGTTCATTTTTCTTGGCTATGACAAGATTATTCTCCTAGGAGGAAAAATTGCTGCAAGAATAAGAACTCACTACTGTACAGTGTACAGCTGATGTTGTCCATTGTTAATTCCCTTGGGAATCCAGTATCATGAGTTGGTAATAGACTCCTACTCCATAGTCTCCCACCCAGGGAAATTGTATGCATCATCCATGATGCACATGCTCAGTTTTTCGTATCTTAATTCCATGGAAAGAGATATAGATGAACCTTTCATCTCAAAGTAAGAAAGATGAGCTTACCTTAGAGATAGGTGAAGCTTCTTCCTCTGCTCTGTCCTTCAACAAATCCTCCGGGGGAGCTAAGCGGACACAGAGTAAATGTTAGCACCTTAGTTGTATTCATCAGAAGCTACTCAAGTAGTTTGGCTTGATGTGGACAAGGGCTGGGATTGTGTGGACATGCGTGCATGTGTACATGATCAGTCACTTCAGTCACATCCAACTCTTTGTGACCCTATGGACTGTAGCCTGCCAGGCTCCTCTGTACATGGGATTCTCCAGGCAAGAAAACTGGAGTGGGTTACCACATCCTCCTCCAGAGGATCTTTCCAACCCAGGGATCAAACCTGCGTCTTCTGTGGCTCCTGCATTGCAGGGGGATTTTTTCCTTTGAGCTACTGAGGAAGCCCTGATTGTGCGCATGTGGGTGGTTAATAAGTTTAGATTAGGCTACCTTTGGGGAATTTGGATGATGAAGACAAAAGAGTAAAAAAATGAAAACAGAGCCACTGACTTTCCATCTCTGGAGAACCTAATCATGTGAAATAGTCTGTAAAAGAGTAAACACTAAAATGCACGCTCTGTTTCACTGACAATCCCGTGACTCCTGCTGTCTGCTTCGCAGGTGAACTAAATGCTACTGTCTCCTTGTTTTCTTCCAAGATCACTTCTTCCTCCTGGATTCACAGTTGCTGCTACTGTATTTATAATCATATCTAGAGGATTTTGTACTTGATTAAAAGCAAACATCATTGGGGAACTGAATTCCATGTGAGGCAAATCATGCTATTATATTTATTCACTTTTAGCTTTCATAAGGAAAATCAAAAACAGCACCCCATTGTGGATGTGACTGGTGATAGAAGCAAGGTCTGAGCCCTTAGATTGGGAGAAAATAATAGCAAATGAAGCAACAGACAAAGGATTAATCTCAAAAATATACAAGCAACTCCTGCAGCTCAATTCCAGAAAAATAAATGACCCAATCAAAAAATGGGCCAAAGAACTAAACAGACATTTCTCCAAAGAAGACATACAGATGGCTAACAAACACATGAAAAGATGCTCAACATCACGCACTATCAGAGAAATGCAAATCAAAACCACAATGAGGTACCATTACACGCCAGTCAGGATGGCTGCTATCCAAAAGTCTACAAGCAATAAATGCTGGAGAGGGTGTGGAGAAAAGGGAACCCTCTTACACTGTTGGTGGGAATGCAAACTAGTATAGCCACTATGGAGAACAGTGTGGAGATTTCTTAAAAAACTGGAAATAGAACTGCCATGTGACCCAGCAATCCCACTGCTGGGCATACACACCGAGGAAACCAGATCTGAAAGAGACACGTGCACCCCAATGTTCATCGCAGCACTGTTTACAATTGCCAGGACATGGAAGCAACCTAGATGCCCATCAGCAGATGAATGGATAAGGAAGCTGTGGTACATATACACCATGGAATATTACTCAGCCATTAAAAAGAATTCATTTGAATCAGTTCTAATGAGATGGATGAAACTGGAGCCCATTATACAGAGTGAAGTAAGCCAGAAAGATAAAGAACATTACAGCATACTAACACATATATATGGAATTTAGAAAGATGGTAAAGATAACCCTATATGCAAAACAGAAAAAGAGACACAGATGTACAGAACAGACTTTTGGACTCTGTGGGAGAAGGCGAGGGTGGGATGTTTCGAGAGAACAGCATCGAAACATGTATATTATCTATGGTGAAACAGATCACCAGCCCAGGCTGGATGCATGAGACAAGTGCTCGGGCCTGGTGCACTGGGAAGACCCAGAGGGATCAGGTAGAGAGGGAGGTGGGAGGGGGGATCGGGATGGGGAATACATGTAAATCCATGGCTGATTCATGTCAATGTATGACAAAAACCACTACAATATCGTAAAGTCATTAGCCTCCAACTAATAAAAATAAATGAAAAAAAAAAAAAAAGAAGCAAGGTCTGATGCTGTAAAGAACTGGAATGTTAGGTCCATGAATCAAGGCATATTGGAAGTGGTCAAACAGGAGATGGCAAGAGTGAACATCGACCTTCTAGGAATCAGCAAACTAAAATGGACTGGAATGGGTGAATTTAACTCAGATGACCATTATATCTACTACTGTGGGCAGGAATCCCTTAGAAGAAATGGAGTAGCCATCATAGTCAATGAAAGAGTCCGAAATGCAGTACTTGGATGCAGTCTCAAAAACGACAGAATGATCTCTGTTTGTTTCCAAGGCAAACCATTCAATATCACGGTAATCCAAATCTATGTCCCGACCAGTAACTCTGAAGAAGCTGAAGTTGAACGGTCCTATGAAGACCTACAAGACTTTTTAGAATGAACACACAAAAAAGATGTCCTTTTCATTATAAGGGACTGGAATGCAAAAGTAGGAAGTCAAGAAACACCTGGAGTCACAGGCAGATTTGGCCTTGGAGTACAGAATGAAGCAGGGCAAAGGCTAATAGAGTTTTGCCAAGAGAATGCACTGGTCATAGTAAACACCCTCTTCCAGCAACACAAGAGAAGACTCTACACTTGGACATCACCAGATGGCCAACACCGAAATCAGATTGATTATATTCTTTGCAGTCAAAGAGGGAGAAGCTCTATACAGTCAGCTAAAACAAGACCAGGAGCTGACTGTCGCTTAGATCATGAACTCCTTATTGCCAAGTTCAGACTTAAATTGAAGAAAGTGGGGAAAACCACTAGACCATTCAGGTATGACCTAAATCAAATCCCTTATGATTATACAGTGGAAGTGAGAGATAGATTCAAGGGATTAGATCTGATAGAGTGCCTGAAGAACTATGGATGGAGGTTCGTGACATTGTACAGGAGACAGGGATCAAGACCATCATCATGAAAAAGAAATGCAAAAAAGCAAAATGGCTGTCTGAGGAGGCCTTACAGATAGCTGTGAAAAGAAGAGAAGAGAAAAGCGAAGGAGAAAGGGAAAGATATACCCATTTGAATGCAGAGTTCCAAAGAATAGCAAGGAGAGATAAGAAAGCCTTCCTCAGCGATCAATGCAAAGAAATAGAGGAAAACAATAGAATGGGAAAGACTAGAGATCTCTTCAAGAAAATTAGAGATACCAAGGGAACATTTCATGCAAAGATGGGCTCAATAAAGGACAGAAATGGTATGGACCTAACAGAAGCAGAAGATATTAAGAAGAGGTGGCAAGAATACACAGAACTGTACAAAAAAGATCTTCACAGCCCAGATAATCATGATGGTGTGATCGCTTACCAAGAGCTAGATGTCCTGGAATGTGAAGTCAAGTGGGCCTTAGGAAGCATCACTACGAACAAAGCTAGTGGAGGTGATGGAATTCCAGTTGAGCTATTTCAAATCTTAAAAGATGGTGCTGTGAAAGTGCTTCACTCAATATGCCAGCAAATTTGGAAAACTCAGCAGTGGCCACAGGACTGGAAAAGCTCAGTTTTCATTCCAATCCCAAAGAAAGGCAATGCCAAAAAATGCTTGAACTACCGCACAATTGCACTCATCTCACACGCTAATATAGTAATGCTCAAAATTCTCCAAGCCAGGTTTCAGCAATATGTGAACCATGATCTTCCAGATGTTCAAGCTGGTTTTAGAAAAGGCAGCGGAACCAGAGATCAAATTGCCAACATCTGCTGTATCATTGAAAAAGCAATAGAATTCCAGAAAAACATCTATTTCTGCTTTATTGACTATACCAAAGCCTTTAACTGTGTGGGTCACGATAAATGGTGGAAAATTCTGAAACAGATGGGAATACCAGACCACCTGACCTGCCTCTTGAGAAAACTGTATGCAGGTCAGGAAGCAACAGTTAGAACTGGACATGGAACAACAGACTGGTTCCAGATAGGGAAAGGAGTACATAAAGGCTGTATATTGTCACTCTGCTTGTTTAACTTATATGCAGAGTACATCATGAGAAATGCTGGGCTGGAGGAAGGACAAGCTGGAATAAAGATTGCTGGGAGAAATATCAATAACCTCAGATATGTAGATGACAACATACTTATGGTAGAAAGCAAAGAACTAAAGAGTCTCTTGATGAAAGTGAAAGAGGAGAGTGAGAAAGTTGGCTTAAAGCTCAACATTCAGAAAACTAAGATCATGGCATCTGGTCCCATCACTTCACAGCAAATAGATGGGGAAACAGTGGAAACAGTGACAGACTTTATTTTGGGGGGCTCCAAAATGACTGCAGATGGTGATTGCAGCCATGAAATTAAAAGATGCTTACTCCTTGGAAGGAAAGTTATGACCAACCTAGATAGCATATTAAAAGCAGAGATATTACTTTGCCAATAAAAGTCAAGGCTATGGTTTTTCCAGTAGTCATGTATGGAGTTGGACTATAAAGAAAGCTGAGCACCAAAGAATTGATGCTTTTGAACTGTGGTGTTGGAGTAAACTCTCGAGAGTCCCTTGGACTGCAAGGAGATCCAACCAGTCCATCCTAAAGGAGATCAGTCCTGGGTGTTCTTTGGAGGGACTGATGTTGAAGCTGAAACTCCAATACTTTGGCCACCTGATATGAAGAGCTGACTCATTTGAAAAGACCCTGATGCTGGGAAAGATTGAGGGCAGGAGGAGAAGGGGATGACAGAGGATGAGATGGTTGGATGGCATCACCGACTCAATGGACATGAGTTTGGTTGACTCTGGGAGTTGGTGATGGACAGGGAGGCCTGGCGTGCTGCGGTTTATGGGGTTGCAAAGGCTCAGACACGACTGAGTGACTGAACTGAACTGAACTGAAGGAAAATCAAATATAAATGTTAGAAAATACTAAAATCTTACTGGTTAAAAATTGACACTATCAGTCATGTGCCATTCTTTTCCCCGTCATCTTTTTGTAAACAATGTGTGCATGTCCGCTGATTGGGGGCAGTTCACACTCCCATGGGCCGTCCAACCAGAGGAACAGTTCGTTACAGAGAGGAAGACTGGAGTGAGTGCTGCTGTCTCTGACCCAGCCGTGCAGGAGGCTGGGGAAAAGGCTGATGGGCACCAGGTCTAACAATCAAATTCATTTAGACTTCTTTGCCACTGTGCCATCGGTGAGTGTTTATAGGATTCTAGCATTTCTAAGGCTTGTGGTAGTATTATCCAACACAATAAATACCTCCCTCATTCTTGCTGTGTTTGGTCAAATGCTAAACAATGACCCTAGCACTGAAAGATGTTGATCTGCATTGTCCTATGTGGATCTTCACACCTCTCAGAATCTGTGAGCTGAGCACAGTGTGCTGGCTTTCTGGGTGTGTTTCATATGCTTGACTCTGCCCAGGTTGGCTATTGAATGCCCCGACAGCTGCCCTGGGTTCTGTGAGCCACCTTAGAGTGATGGCCAGCGTCTGGGACCTCTGGAGAGTCTAGTGCTGCCAGGCATGTACACAGAGCAGAGACCCCCTTGACCCAGGACTGATGATCCTGTGGCTGAGTGATAAGTACAGGTCAGTGGTCCAGAGCATCACATTGGGACCCTCATCTGGGTTCCCATTTTGACTTTTCCCTTTAGGAAGTCAAGAATTTGGGCCATTTTTCTCTGTCCCATCTCTCTCTGAGGAGAGAGAATAGTATCCAAACCTCTGGGAACAGCTGTGGTGAAGGAAGAATGAGGTGGTGTTTTTTTTTTTTTTTAACAGAAAGTTGACAGGAGTGTTCTGTGTAAGTGGGAAATAGCTCTTGGGGGAATCAACACATTTATACACACAGAGTGACAGTCATACCTGTAACCTCACATGTGGACAGCCTGTTAGTCCTCATACACACAAGCCAACATCATCTAAATTATCTCATAGCTTCCAGGGCCTACACAACAAGTTCAATACTCTTTTGAGGGAAATGTATTTCTTTCACTAAATCCTTCAACCCTCTTTCCTAGTGGGAACCCAGAATCAGGGTGTTTCTCCAACCAAAGCAGGCAAGACAGCCCCACATTCTTCATCACTTTTTCCTCTGAAGAGCAGTGGTTTCAGAATATGTACCGTTTTCACCAGCTGTTGCATCCTCCTGGGAAGAGAGAGAAGAGGACACTGTGAGGACTCACAGATAACAGAGAACAAACTAGAGGTTACCAATGCGGAGAAGAAAAGGTTCCCCTTTCCTCAGTGCCATGAGTGTTGGACGGATTTAGAGGGTACAAACTACTTTGTATAAAATAGAGGAGCAACAAGGATGTATTGTAGAGCTCAGAAAATTAGAGCCATTATTTTTTTCTTTTTTTTTTTTAAGATTTATTTGTTTATTTAATTTTTGGCTATGCTGGGTCCTCATTGCTATGTGCAGGCTTTCTCTATTTGTGGCGAGGGAGGGCTCCTCTTCATTGTGGTGCGTGGGCTTCTCCCTGTGGTGGTATTCTTCTTGTGGACCACGGGCTCCAGGCGTGTTTGCTTCACTAGTTGCGGCTCACGGGCTCAGTATTTGTAGCTCCTGTGTTCTATAGTGCAGGCTCAGTAGTTGAGACACATGGGCTTAGTTGCTGTGCAGCATGTGGGATCTTCCCAGACCAGGGATTGAACCCATGTCCCCTGCATTGGCAGGTGGATTCTTAACCTTTAGACCACCAGGGAAGCCCGAGCCATTATTTTCTAACAACTTTTTATGCAGTATAATTGGAAAAACGCTGAACCACTATGCTATACATTTAAACTAATATAATATTGTAAATCAACTATAATTCAATTAAAAAAATTTAAACCTCTGGGGATGGCAGCATCCTGTGAACGGTGGGTACAGTTAGTTCTTTGGGTGACTTTAGGAAACCAGATTGGAAACAGGTTGTTGAGTTTATGGCCCCAGTGAAAACAGTGAAGACACCTGCAGAAAACTCTTCGACTATTCATGGAAAAACTTCCCAAGTCCATGTTGACCGGCAAATACAAAATTCTTTTTCCAGTGGGAAAATACTCTGTTTGGGGAAAAGCTATCTTCCAGTTTCTAAGTGAGGCTGTCATTTTTGAAATGTCCTTTCAACCGAGTATCTGTTGGTAATAGACTTTCACTCAACATTCCCCCGATCAAGGAAATTGTAAGTATCATCTATATTGAACATTGTCAGATGTCTGAATTTGATTGGGAAGGAAAAAGAGATTAACCAACATTTTCATCTCAGGTAAAGAAAGAGGAGCTTACGTTGGGAGTAAGTGGGATCTCTGCCTCTGTCCTGTCATTAGGCAGGTCCTCCAACAGGTCCGCAGGGGGAGCTAAGAGAACACAGAGTAAACATCAGCATGTTGGTGGTGGAGCTCAGGAACTAGAGAGAGTTCACTGCTGTGGACGTGGGATGGGATGTGGGTGGTTAATAAATATAGACTGAACTGTGGTTTGGCATCATGTTGGTGGACTGAAGGAAGGCAAGGTGAGAAGAAAGGAAAAAGTGGGGAAAAAAAGAAGCCTTTAGTTTTCTAGCTATGGGGATCATGCTCAATAGGAAATAGTCTGAAAAACAAGGACCCCTCTTGACCCAGGACTGATGATCCTGTCCTGAGTGATAAATACAGGTCAGTGGTCCAGAGTGTCCACACTGGAACCCTTGCCGGGGTTCCCATTTTGACTTTTGCCTTTAAGAGGTCAAGAGCTTGGGCCATTTATCTTCTGCCCTATCTCCATTCGAGGAGAGAGAATATTATCAACATTTCCAGGAACAGCTGTGTGAGGGAAGAATGAGTGTACAGACAGTGAGCAGTGGTGATGAGTTGTTTTTTTTTTTTTTCTAACAGAACTTTGACAGGTGTATCATGCTGTGTGAATGGGAAATAGCTCCTGAGGAAACAGGCACTCTTCCCCACACAGAGATTCACAATCACACAAACAGGCTCACACAGGGACACTGAACTTTCATTGACACAAACCCACACCCGATGACCATTCTCGTATTTTCCAGGGACTGTGCAACATGGGGTTGCTCTTTGCTGCATGCATGCTCAGTTGCAACCCCATGTACTGTAGCCTGCCAGGCTCTTCTGTCCATGGTATTCCCCAGGCAAGAATATGGGAGTGGGTTGCCATTCCCAGTGGGAAATCAATTTCATTCACTGCATCCCCATCCCTCATTCCCTGTAGCAACCCGGAATGGGGTGAGTGTCTCTCCAATCCCAACAGGCAGGAAAGTCCCACCTTCTTCATCAGCATCAGCTAAATTTCTCATCAGCAGAGGAGTGGTTCCAACACATGTACCGTTGTCATTGTTTGTCCCATCCACCTGCAATCAGAGAAAAGAAAACACTGCGAAGGTCACAGCATCCTCTGCACTGTGGGCTCAGGTCTGCTTTCTACTGGTGACCCTAGGAAACCATCTGCAAAACCATAGTTGAGTCAGTTTCCTCAAAAGGAAAACTGTGAAGACACTTTTGGAAAAGGCTTGAGCTTTTCATGGAAGATTTTCCAAGTAAGTCCATGTTGACGAGAAAAAAAAAAAAAAAAAATCATTATCAAGAAGGAATGTTTTCGGGCTTTCCTGGTATCTCAGTGGTAAAGAATCTGCCTGCCACTGCAGGAAACACGAGTTCAATCCCTGGTCAGGGAAGATCCCACAGGCCGCGGAGCAGCTGGGGCCGGGCGCCACAGCTATTGAGCCTGTGCTCTGGAGCCTGGGAGCTGCAACCACTGAAGCCGGCGAGCCCTAGAGCCCGTGCTCCGCAGCAAGAGAAGCCCCCGCAATGAGAAGCCCGCACACTGCACCTAGAGTAGCCCCTGCTCTCTGCCACTAGAGGAAAGCCCCCACAGCAGTGAAGACCCAGCCTAGCTAAAAATAAATAAATACAAATTATATTTTAAAAAAGAAGGAATATTTTCCACAGAAGAAAATGCTCACTCTGCTCCCTTTGTAACTGGTCCTGCCCGTCTTTCAAATGTTCTTTGAATCAGTTATTTGTTGATAACAAACTTTTACCCAGCATTTCCCCAAACAAGGGGTTTGTATATGTCATCTATAACGTACAGTGTCACATTTTCATGTCTGAATTAGTTAAAAAGAAACAAAGAAAACTTTTATCTCAAAGAAAGGCGAACTTACCTTGGGGGTAGGCGGGGCCTTCTCCTCTGCCCTGTCACTGGGCAGGTCCTCCAGCACGGCCTTAGCTCCCTAAGGGAGCTAAGAGGGCATAGAGTAAGAGTCAGGATGTCGGTGGTGCTGCTCCGGAATTACTCAAGCCTTATCTGACTGGACGTGGGGTGACTGTGTGTGGATGTGAGGGGTTGAAAAGTATGGATTGAGCTACTACTGGGCCTCGTCCTAGGTGGACTGAAGGAAGGCTAAGTGATGGCTCAGATGGTAAAGAATCTGCCTGCAAGGCAACAGACCTGGTTCAATTCCTGGGTCGGGAAGATCCCTGGGAGAAGGAAATGGCAACCCACGCTAGTATTCTTGCCTGGGAAATCACATGAACAGGGGAACCTGGTGGGCTACAGTCCATGGGGTCACAAAGAATGGGACACAACTGAGCGACTAACACTTTCACGGAAGAGAGGCACTTGGAAAAAATGAGCAACTGAGCCTTCAGCTTTCAAGTTCATGGGAACATATTCAATTGAATAGAGTCAGTCTCAAAAAGGGCAGGCTGTTTCAGTGTGTGTCTCATGGCTCCTCCTGCCCATTTTAAAGTTCAGCCAAATTTCCATTTTTACTGAAATATTACAGGATAGTTTCACACATGCTTCTACTATATTCCTCATCTATTGATTGGATTTTTTTCACTTCTTTTATATATATATTTGAAATATACATAATATTTATCCTTGTAATAATTTATAGGTAGTCAGTTCAGTGATATTACCTTCACAATGCAATGTACCCTTCACACTGTCTGTACATAATCTTTTTCAGCATATCTTACATAACCTCTGTACCCAGTCAGAAATAACTCCACCTTCACCCCTGCTTCCACTTTTTAGTAATCACTGCTTTCTGTCTTTGATTATCTGGCTATTCTGTTTACCTCATATATATGGAATAATACTTTGCTTGTTTTTCTGTACTTGCTTGATGTCACGAGTGATATATATATGCATATATATATTATCTATCCATGTTTTAATATGTAACATATTTCAAAGTTTATTTCCTCTTTCTGGCTGAATATTATTTAACTGCAAGTATATATTATATTTTATTTATCCATTGATCACAATGCAATTTGGTGTAGGTTCCATCTTTTGATGCTTCTGTGAACAGTGGTGTACAGATTTGTGTATGGTGACACCTGACATTATATATTTGTCAGAACTTACCCAATGTCGCAGCACAATGAGTGAACTTTAATGTAAACTTGGACTTTTAATTAATTAATAATGTACCGGCATTGTTTTGCTAATTTTAACAAATGTACTGCAGTAATGTTAGATGTAGTTAATAAGGGAACCTGCAGGGACTGGATATGGGAACTTTCTGTATTATCTGTTCAACTTTTATTTTAGTATGATTTGGTGCTAAATAATATCTAATCATATTTTAAAATCTGGAAATGAGGTTTCAGGGATAGATCTATTTCAGCTAATATTAAAAAACCAGTTAAGGTCTAAACATGACTGTGGCCATCTTAACTACTAAACATAAACTGAATTTTGAGTTTTAAATTCATCATCACTTTTATAGTCATAAAACTACCAACTGAGTCAGCCAATTTTAAGTTTCAAATAATCTAAAAGAAGAATATGGCTTAGAATTTTTATAGTTCTTTCTTAAATATGGGACACTGAATGAGCTAGAATAATCGCTCTTGAATGAACTTAGAGTTACTTTTCACAGTACCTTCTTCTGAGTCATTGATAGGGTGCACCCTGTTGTGTGGCCAGAAGTGGATTATTCTGGCCCAGCTAGTGGGTGATTTTTTCGACTTCAGATGAATGTTTCTTCTTTCATCCCTGAAGCAAGATCCTGGAAAATGAATTACAGCAGACAGAACTACTACCTTGATTTCAGAAGATGACAATGAAATTGCTAATAACTGGCTCACAGGCCAGTCTTTGATCCCTTATTAATGGATAGCCCAGCAGAGCCTCCAGAGTCAAAGTTGAAGTTAGTAAGATCTTGCCTTTTAGGTTTTGTGGGCAAACACCTTTGTGTAGCAGAGACATTCTAGATATATACAGCAAAGCACAGTGACCATGCCTGAAGGCCTGATTTCAAATCCCCTTTATTAGAAGCACATACCTGAGAAAGTGACATAGATTTCTCTGTACCCTAATTCCCTGTTCTGAGATGTAGAAATGTTAATATGACCCACATATTCATATTGTGTAAAGTGGCCAAAAATGATTCATTACAGGTAAAGCCTTAAGAAAAATAAAGGACTGCTGCTTCATGATTATTTTATGAGTATTCACTTATTGAATGCCTTCAAGAATAAGCTAGATATGTGCTAGTGGTTGAACCCAGAGAGGTGATTTGGATGGTGCCAGAGCAAGGGAGGAGGGAAGCATTCTCTCCAGCCTATGTGCAAGAAGGATGCTTTACAGCTCACAAAGAACATCTATTACTCTCTCCTCTGATCCTTACATCAGTCCAGTTTCAGGTGAAAACCATAAAAAGCAGGTGCTGTAATCCATGTTTTCAGTGGTAGACACTGCAATTTAGAGAAACTTTCCAAGAGTCACAGCTATGATGAGTGATGGATCTGGGATAGGAATGTACTTGCTTGCTGATGACAGAGTTCCCTGAACCCCTGAGAACCACCCAACACTGAGATAATGTGCTGCACCTTTGAATCAAGAGCTCCCCTCCGCATACTCACATTCTCAAATCCTTCCACCCCAGGTTTACGGGGGGTGAGACTTGAAGGCCCGAGAAGATGTCTAAGCCAAGATGACAGTCTACATCCTCTTCCAGTATGTTGCCTCCATGTTTCAATCCCTGATCCATATACAGGAGTTTCCTCCAAATAAATCCCCTCTAAAGGACCAACATCACTGACTCAATGGACATGAGTTTGAGCAAACTCTGGGAGATGGTGAAGGACAGGGAAGCCTGGTGTGCTTCATGGGGTTGCAAAGAGTCGGACTCGACTTAGTGACTGAACAACAACAAAGGACCAGAGGAAGTTCAGCTGTGGCCGTCCTCCCCAGCATTTTCACATTGTCACTGTCTCACATGACATCTTCACAATGACCAGGTGACCACCCCAAGTGACCAGTGAGTAGTCTGTTTGGTTTGAAGGGCTCTCAAGATGGCTTCTGAGCATCAGAGGGCTTAATCAGCCATCAGATGGCTTCACAATGGCCTAAGCCAAATGCCCCACTCTGCCAAGAATTATCTTCCCTTCAGCTGAGCAAACCTGTGTGGGCAGTTAATGTGAACTCACTAGGGAGGTGGCCATCTGGGCTGGTGCTTTGGTGGTTTAGGAAATCTAGTCTGTGATGCTCAATGTCTCACTGACTTTCAATATAGGTACATGTTGAGCAGCCTGGACCAAGGCCTGTTTGAGAATGGGCAGGAGATCAAGTCTTTCTTCGCCAAAATCCAGTCTGTGCTCTATAAACGTCTCCTCCATCTACAGATCCTGTAGAGGCAGGAACAGAGTACCATATTCCTTTAGAGAGTCCCCTCCATGTCCTCAGCCTGAACACCCCAGCCCATGTCAAACCTTCCCTCCTTCAGGTGCCAAATACTCATTACTTAATTTGATGGCACTGTCCCTTCTCACCACACTCCCAGGCAATACCCAAAGAGTCTATGATCCTGTCCTCATCAAACCATGGAAATCCTGCCTGGAAATTCCAGTTGCTTTCCATTCTAAAAATGTCTGCATTTCAACTGCCATTATTTGGTTTTGGATTTTGACATCTACATTCAGAAGAGCTGAGCTGTTCCCCTTTCCTGTGATGTTTATTGCAGGGGTGGCATCAAGATTCTCCTGCTTCAATGAGAGTTGTGTGATACAGTTCCTGTGTTTCTGCTTCAGAAGAGTGTGCACAAAATTGACGAAGTAAGACATAGAATTTTTTCTTGACAGCAGAATTAAAAAGCACCTTAAGTAATACAACAAAGTTAAATAATAGATTTATGTCAATAAGTCTATATGTAGAGTGGTGGAAATGAAAAAAAATGGTGAGGAGAATATTTTCACTCAAAGTTAATCTCCCATTTGAAGGAACAGCCTTTAGAGGATCAATATAATGTACCTAAAAATAACAATTCGGATTTCCCATTTTCAAACATTCGAGGTATGAAGGTGAGAGCTTCTCACCTGTTACCAAATTTGAACCTCTCAGCTCATAGACTGACAGCTGGAATGGAAGACAGGATGAGCATCATCACATTACCATGGAAACCAGTCATCATAGAACTTTCAGGGGGAAGGCAACTCTGCCCACTCTGAGTCCACGTGCTCTGCCTAGACTAGTGTGTGTTCCCATGGACAAGTGTGGCATTTCAGAGTGAACATTTCGCTTCAAAAATTGAATCCCAGCCTCACACATTATTGCTCTCTGATTAAGAAAACAAGTTATATGAGAGGAAAAGACCTCCCCAAATACCTTTGATAAGTCAAAATTTTAGGGTGAGGAGGAACAAAACATGGGGAAGACTTTACATAGGAAGGATGCTTTACTTCTCATGGAGAATATCTATTAGCTTCTCATCTGATCCCTGCGACAGCCCAGTTGCAGGGGAAGACAAATGCAAAGCAGGGGCTATAATCCATATTTTTTCAGTGGAAGACATCACAGTTTAGAATAACTTTCCAAGAGTCACAACAATGAGTGGATCTAGGACAGGAATGTTCTTGGTTCCTTGAGGATAGAGATCCCTGAACCCCTGATAGCCACCCAGAGCTGAGATCATGACCTAGACCCTTGAATCAAAAGTCCCCCTCACTCTTTCCCTCAAATCCTCCTTCTGGTGAGTGTTGATACCCTAGGGAGATGTCTGAGCCAAGATAACCATCCAAAATCCCATCCAACATTTTCATCCATCTTTCAGTCCCTGATCAATGATACAGGAGTTTCCTTCAGACAAAGCCCCTCTGAAGAACCAGGGGAACAGCTGCTATCCTCCCCAGCATTTACACATTGTCAGCTGTCTCTCAGGACACCTTCACAATGACCAGGTGACCACCCCAAGTCACCAGTGGTCCATTTGGCTCTCAAGATGGCTCAGAGTTCAGAACAGTCTGAACCAAATGCCATATGATGGCTCTGTCAAGAATTAGCTTCCTTTAGCTGACCAACCCTGGATGAGCTGGGTTAATGTGAACTCACTGGGGAGGTGGCCATCTGGGCTGGTGCTTTGGTCGTTTAGGAAATCTAGTCTGTGATGCTGAATGTCTCACTGACTTTAGATCTAGGTATATTTTTGAGCAGCCTGGACCAAGGCCTGTCTGAGTATGGGCAGGGGCTCAAGTCTTTCTTCACCAAAATCCAGTTTCTATAAACTCCTCATCCTTCTATAGACCCTGTAGTAACAGGGACAGAGTCCCATATTCCCTTTGAGCATCCCCTCCATATCCTCAGCCTGAACACCTCATCCCAGGACTCTCTTTGAGGACTGCAGACAGACACTCCTTCCCTGAACCAGTTGCCAAATGTTCATTCCTTAATTCAATGGCCCTGTCCCTTCCCACCACACTCCCAGGTAACAGCCAAGCAGCCTGTGATCTTGTCCTTATCAACCCATGGAAATCCTGCCTGGGAAGTCCGGTTGCTTTCCTTTTTACATTTCTCCTGCTAATATTTGGTTTCAGATTTTGACATCTACATTCAGAAGAATTGAGCTGTAATCCCCCTTTTCTGTCTATTGAAGGGGTAGCATCAAGATTTTCCTGCTTTGATGAGAGGTGTGTGATGTTTCTTGTGTCTGTGCTCTGCAAGGGTGTGTATAAAATTGGCATTAGGAATAGCATATTTTTCTAAATTTAGAAAAATATTTGAGGCAGCCAGCTTGATAGCAGAATTTTAAAAATACCTTAAGTAATATAACAAAGCTCTATAATAGACTTATAAGTCTATAGAAAAATTACAGTGGCAGAAATGGGGAAAAAAGGTGAGAAAAAATATATTTTTTCATCCATTTGAAGAAATAACCTGCCTTTAGAGTATCAATATGAACATACCTCCAAAATAACAATTCAGATTTCCCATTATTCAAACACTCAAGGTGTGAGGGTGACAGCTTCTCATCTGTCACCAAATTTGAACCTCTCAGCTCACAGAGTGACAGTTGGAATGGAAGGTAGGATGTGCATCATCACATTACCATGGAAACCAGTCATCATAGAACTTTCAGAGTGAAGGCAGCCCTGCTCTGTGCAGACTGTTGTGTGTTTTCATGGAAAAGTGTGGCATTTCAGAGTCAACACTTTACTTCAAAAATTGAATCCCAGGACCACACATTATTACTCTCTGATTAAGAAAACAATTATGAGAGAAAAAGACCTCCCCAAATAGAGTTGCTATTGAAATGTTCAGAGTGAAGAGGAAAAAACTAATATGCTAAGAATAAAAAGACGTTTCATTCTTGGTGGAAATACCATTTCTACTATTTCTGAGTCAGTAGACATTTGTTTATCAAACAACTAAATTTTTTTCCAGATGAAAAGCAGCAATAATAAGAATTCAACTGTAAAATGTCACATTCTCTCTCTGAGCATATACTTAACAAATTACATTAATCTTTGTCTCATTCATTATTATTTTCTTTTTCTCTGAATGCGACTAAATTTGTAGACTTGATTATGTCTCAGTCTCTGTGTATTCATTAAAAAAATGTCCTTGTCATTGTTTATGCACAAGATTGTGTAGTCAATGAGCTAAAAGAATAAATAGTGTATTTTCACCAGTGAGTTGAGTGAAAATATATAATTAAATCTTTCCTATACAAAGAATTTTAGATAACCCAAAACTGTAGGATTAAATATATGTTCTGGCTCAAAATTTAACACCTAATCACACCATTCCTGTGTTAGGTCATGAAATCTAGCTTTGAAAAGTAGCAGCCCCACCCCTACCTCTGGCCTCAGTACAAGTAAAAATTCTAGAAGATGAGAGAATTGCCATGTTTAAAACAAAGCAGGTAATGTTCAAGTTTTGGAATGCTTTGTACAAATCTCTATCATTGCTGATACACCACAAAAACTACAAGTAAGAAATCAAACGGGGCATTGATGAGGTATAACAAGAATATAGATGGTGTCATATTTTCTCCAGGATTACCCTATCTCAATTGCTGTTCCTCAGAGTGACTGAACAAGGATGAAAAAGAAGAGGTAAAATTATACATCTCTAAATTAAGAATTTTATTGCATCCCAGCTTGGTAGAAAATAATATATGTGCTACCATGTATAAAATAGGTAATGAATGAGAACCTCAGTTCAGTTCAATTCAGTTCAGTCGCTCAGTCGTGTCCGACTCTTTGCGACCCCATGGACTGCAGCACGCCAGGCCTCCCTGTCCATTGCCAACAAAGTTTACTCAAACTCATGTCCATTGAGTTGGTGATGCCATCCAACCATCTCATCCTCTGTCATTCCCGTCTCCCGCCTTCAATCTTTCCCAGCACCAAGGTCTTTTCCAATTAGTCAGTTCTTTATATCAGGTGGCCAAAGTATTGGAGTTTCAGCTTCAGCATCAGTCCTTCCAATGAATATTCAGAACTGATTTCCTGAATGGACTGATTGGACTAATTGGATTTCCTTGCAGTCCAAGGGTTTCTCAAGCGTCTTCTCCAGCACCACAGTTCAAAAACATCAATTCTTCAGCGCTCAGCTTTCTTTATAGTCCAACTCTCACATCCATACATGACTACTGGAAAAACCGTAGCCTTGACTAGACAGATCTTTGTTGGCAAAGTAATGTCTCTGCTTTTTAATATGCTGTCTAGGTTGGTCATAACTATTCTCCCAAGGAGCAAGCATCTTTTAATTTCATGATTGCAGTCACCATCTGCTGTGATTTTGGAGCCCCCCAAAATAAAGTCTGTCACTGTTTCCACTGTCATCCCATCTATTTGCCACGAAGTGATGGAACCAGATGCCATGATCTTAGTTTTCTGAATATTGAGTTTTAAACCAACTTTTTCACTCTCCTTTTTCACTTTCATCAAGAGGCTCTTTAGTTCTTCTTTGCTTTCTGCCATAAGGGTGGTGTCATCTGCATATCTGAGATAACTGATATTTCTCCCAGCTATCTTGATTCCAGCTTGTGCTTCATCCAGCCCAGTGTTTCTCATGATGTACTATGCATATAAGTTAAATAATCAGGGTGACTATATACAGCCTTGACATCCTCCTTTCCCTATTTGGAACTAATCTGTTGTTCCATGTCCAGTTCTAACTGTTGCTTCCTGACCTGCATACAGATTTCTCAAGAGGCAGGTCAGGTGGTCTTGTATTCCCATCTCTTTAAGAATTTTCCAGAGTTTGTTGTGGTCACTGTATAGCATAGAGAACTCTACTCTGTTCTCTGGTGACCTAAATAAGGAAATCGAAGAAATAAGGGATATATGTCCAGGCATAGCTGATTCACTTTTCTGTAGAGCAGAAACTAACACAACATTGTAAAACAACTATACTCCAATAAAAATTATTTTTTAAAAAAAGAAAAGTATGTGTGTAGATAAGAAACTTGAGGAACGAAATAAAAAAGAATTAGGGAATATATTATGAAAAATATACTCATCTGAGGAGAGGAACAGCATTCAAAAGACAGCACTGAAAAACAGTTAAGATTTCCATTCTTGGAAAATGATGGGAACAGAGGATTTCCCTTTCTCCTGCCACCTGAGTATCTGTAAATGAAGAAGACATGAGTAAACATAGGAAAAGCCCTGAGAAAAATGCTTGTCAGAGTGTCAGTGCTATATAACTGCTCAGTTACTAAATCTGGAAGAAATACAGACACGTAACAGTTGTTGCTTCCAGATACAAACCCAGGAGAGGAAAGAAACAGATTGTAGGGTATGTTCTATGGCACCTCCTGAACATTTGTGTTATTTTTCTTGCTCTTAAAGTAATTTTTAATGAACTAACCTCCAAAATTGTGGCATTGAATACCCACTTTATTCGTTCATGGTCACAGGGCAAGAAGTTTAGACAGGGCACAGTGGGAAAGGCTCTTTTCTGCTCTGTGATTCTGGGCCCTCAGTAGAGAAGCTCTGAGCTGAGGGATCAGGACAAGTAGAAGCTAGAATCCTCTGGAGGTAACTTCACTCCCACATCTGCAGTTGAAGCAGGATTTTCTGGAGCACTTCCGTGACACCTCCCCCACGGGGCCTGGACTTCCCATGCACCAGGGCAGGCTCAGGGCAATCAGACCTCTTACTTGGTGGCTGAAAGCACCACAGGGAGTAATCTGAGTGACCATAGAGCCCTCTTGCCTTTTCAAGCAAAACCTTGGCTGTTGTAATGTGTTATTTCCAGGAGATTAAAGAAAAAAACCTGTCTGAGGTCAAGATGAATGGACAGACAAGTCCCTTTTGATAAGGTCCTCATCTTGACCTTATAAATACTTGAGGGAAAGGCAAAACTAACCCAGAGAAAAGTCTGATTACTTGATAAGAAATGCACTGCTGATCGTCCTGTAGATTTGCCAGTTACTGTGTGACACTGGATAAATTATTTCATGATCAGGAACATCTGAATGAATGAAGTAGTAAAAAAAAAAATATTTACACATTCCCTATAATACCTCCTTATTAATACCTGATTTATCATTCTACATTTTTATGAGAAATGAGTACACTAATGACCATAAGACACAGCTTCTGGATGTTTTTATATATGAAATAATACGATGACTGTTCTTACAATGGTAAGAATATGAGGGGCTGGAAATAACATTTAGGCATGCCAGACTTCCTCTGTTAGCTTAAGATCCCACCCAGACGCCCTCATCCCTAAATACATGTGAATGGCTGTTTATTCTTCATTTTCAAACATATTTTACTGAATAAAGTTAAAGAAACTTTTTTAAAAGTAGGACTTCCCTGACGGTCCAGTGGTTAAGATGCCATACTTCCACTGCAGGGGACACAGGTTAGATCCCTGGTATGGGAACTAAGATCCTACATGGCTGAGTGGTGCAGCCAAAATAAATACATATGATTTTTTTATTGATGATATAAGCTATAGGGTATTAGGGTTGTAACCAAACCCATTAGTGAGTACCTGATATAATTTATTTCTCACTGAAAAGATTTCCTATAGAATATAATTTGCTAGCTATGTGAGAGTGTAATCAAAAAGGTCTTGGTCTCAGTTTTAAATCTAAAATTTATCAGTTATTATGTGACACTGTATAGATTATTTCATGCTTTTTGCCTGAGTATTTTATATGTAAGATTGAATTAACCATGTCACTTACTTTCAGCAATGTTCTGAGTATTATATGAAATTTTGTTTAAATGCTAATTTCAGTTTTGGTGCATGTTAGGGGTTCAATGGAGAAGGAAATGGCAACCCACTCCAGTGTTCTTGCCTGGAGAATCCCAGGGACAGAGGAGCCTGGTGGGCTGCCATCTATGGGGTTGCACAGAGTCGGACATGACTGAAGTGACGCAGCAGGGGTTCAATAAATCAGAGCTAGTAAATAGTTGTAAAACAGTGACAATGGTAGCAACAGTAGCAGTAACAATGCTCAACAATACCTCAACAGTATTGCAAGTATAGTAGTTCAGTTCAGTTCAGTCGCTCAGTCATGTCTGACTCTTTGTGACCCCATGAACCACAGCACGCCAGGCCTCCCTGTCCATCACCAACTCCCAGAGTCCACCCAAACCCATGTCCATTGTGTCGGTGATGCCACCCAACCATTTCATCCTCTGTCGTCCCCTTCTCCTCCTGCCCTCAATCTTTCCCAGCATCAGGGTCTTTTCCAATGAGTCAGCTCTTTGCATCAGGTGGCCAAAGTATTGGAGTTTTCATCTTCAACATCAGTCCCTCTAATGAACACCCAGGACTGATCTCCTTTAGGATGGACTGGTTGGATCTCCTTGCAGTCCAAGGGACTCTCAAGAGTCTTCTCCAACCACCACAGTTCAAAGGCATCAGTCTTCTGCACTCAGC